>NC_142501.1:1533527-1563527 GCF_057876585.1 Rhinolophus sinicus | reverse complement strand
GTTAGGGTTAGGGTTAGGGGTTAGGGTTAGGGTTAGGGTTAAGGTTATGGTTAGGGTTAAGGGAAGGGTTGGTGTTATGGGTAGGTTTAGTGTTAGTGTTTGTGTTAGGTTAGGTTTAGGGTTTAGGGTTTAAGGTTTGGGTTAGTGTAAGCGTTAGTATTAGGGTTAGTGTTAGGTTATGCTTAGGATTAGGGTTAAATTTTGGGTTAGGTTTACATTTTGGTTTAGGTTTTATGGTTTAAGGTTAGGTTAAGGGTAAGGATTAGGGTAGGGTTAGGGTTTAGGGTTAGGTTTAGGTTGGGGTTAGGGTGAGGGTTAGGGTTACAGTTTCGGTTACGGTTAGGTTAAGGTTAGGGTTTGCATTAGGGTTAGGGTTAGCGTTACGTTAGGGCTATGTTTAGGGTTAGGATTAGGGTCAGGGTAAGGGTTAGAATGAGGGTTAAGGTTAGGGGTTAGGGGTAGGGTTAGGTTTAGGATTAGGTTTAGGTTAGGTTAGGGTTAGATTTAGGGTTAGGGTTAGGGTTAGGTTTGCGTTATGGTTAGGGTTAGGGTAAGGGTTTATGTTTAGTGTTAGTGTTAGGGTTAGTGTTAGTGTTAAGGTTAGGGTTAGCGTTTAGGTTTAGGGTTAGTGTTAGGGTTAGGGTAGTGTTAGGGGAAGGGTTACGGTAGGGGTTAGTGATCGGGTAAATGTTAGGGTTAGGGTTAGGGTTAGGGTTAGGGTTAATTTTAGGGTTAGGGATAGTTTAGCGTTAGGGTTAGGGTTAGGGTTAGGGTTACGGTTAGGGTTAGGGGAAGGGTTAGGCTAGGGGTTAGTCTTAGGGTAAATGTTAGAGTTGGGTTAGGTTAGGGTTAGGCTTAGGGTTAATTTTAGGGTTAGGGATAGTTTAGCGTTAGGGTTAGGGTTAGGGTTAGGGTTAGGGTTAGGGTTAGGGTTAGGGTTGAGGGTTATGGTTAGGGTTAGGGTTAGCGTTAGGTTTATGGTTAGGGTTTGTTTTGTGTTAGGTTAGGGTTAGGGTTATCGTAAGGTTTAGGGTTAGGGTTAGGACTTGAGTTAGGGTTAATTTAGGGTTAGGGTTAGGGTTAGGTTTCTGTGTAGGGGTAGGGTTAGGGTTAGGATTAGGGTTAGGGTTAGGGTTAGGTTTAGAGTTAGGGTGAGGTTAGGGTTAGGATTAATGGTAGGGTTACGGTTAATTTTAGGGTTAGGGATAGTTTAGCGTTAGGGTTATGGTTAGGGTTAGTGTTAGGGTTGATGGTTAGCGTTAGGGTTAGGGTTATCGTTAGGTTTAGGGTTAGGGTTAGGATTTGAGTTAGGTTTAATTTAGGGTTAGGTTTACGGTTAGGTTTAGATTTAGGGTAGGGTTAGGTTAAGGTTAGTGTTAGGTTTAGTGTTAGGTTTAGGGTTAGGGGTAGGGTTAGGGTTAGGATTAGGGTTAGGGTTAAGGTTAGGGTTAGAGTTAGGGTGAGGATAGGTTTAGTGTTAGGTTTAGGTTAGGGTAAGGGTAGGGTTAGGGTTTAGGGTTAGGGTTAGGGTGAGGGTTAGGGTTATAGTTTCGGTTACGGTTAGGTTAGGGTTAGGTTTTGCATTAGGGTTAGGGTTAGCGTTACGTTAGGGCTATGGTTTGGGTTAAGCTTAGGGGTTAGGGGTAGGGTTAGGTTTAGGATTAGGTTTAGGGTTAGGTTAGGGTTAGATTTAGGATTAGGATTAGGGTTAGGTTTGCGTTAGAGTTAGGGTTAGGGTTTAGGGCTAAGGTTACATTTTGGTTAGGGTTAGGGTAAGGGTTTATGTTTAGTGTTAGTGTTAGGGTTAGTGTTAGTGTTAGGGTTAGGGTTAACGTTTAGGTTTAGGGTTAGTGTTAGGGTTAGGGTAGGGTTAGGGGAAGGGTTACGGTAGGGGTTAGTGATCGGGTAAATGTTAGGGTTAGGGCTAGGGTTACGGTTAATTTTAGGGTTAGGGATAGTTTAGCGTTTGGTTAGGGTTAGGGTTAGGGTTAGGGGAAGGGTTAGGGTAGGGGTTAGTCTTAGGGTAAATTTAAGAGTTGGGTTAGGTTAGGGTTAGGCTTAGGGTTAACTTTAGGGTTAGGGATAGTTTAGCGTTAGTGTTAGGCTTAGGGTTATGGTTAGGGTTAGGGTTAGCGTTAGGTTTAGGGTTAGGGTTTGTTTAGTGTTAGGTTAGGGTTAGGGTTATCGTAAGGTTTAGGGTTAGTGTTAGGACTTGAGTTAGGGTTAATTTAGGGTTAGGGTTAGGGTTAGGTTAAGGTTAGGGTTAGGTTTAGGGTTAGGTTTAGGTGTAGGGGTAGGGTTAGGGTTAGGATTAGGGTTAGGGTTAGGGTTAGGTTTAGAGTTAGGGTGAGGTTAGGGTTAGGATTAATGTTAGGGTTAGGGTTAATTTTAGGGTTAGGGATAGTTTAGCGTTAGGGTTATGGTTAGGGTTAGTGTTAGGGTTGATGGTTAGGGTTAGGGTTAGGGTTATCGTTAGGTTTAGGGTTAGGGTTAGGATTTGAGTTAGGTTTAATTTAGGGTTAGGTTTAGGGTTAGGTTTAGATTTAGGGTAGGGTTAGGTTAAGGTTAGTGTTAGGTTTAGTGTTAGGTTTAGGGTTAGGGGTAGGGTTAGGGTTAGGATTAGGGTTAGGGTTAAGGTTTGGGTTAGAGTTAGGGTGAGGATAGGATTAGGGTTAGGTTTAGGTTAGGGTAAGGGTAGGGTTAGGGTTTAGGGTTAGGGTTAGGGTGAGGGTTAGGGTTATAGTTTCGGTTACGGTTAGGTTAGGGTTAGGGTTTGCATTAGGGTTAGGGTTAGCGTTACGTTAGGGCTATGGTTAGGGTTAAGCTTAGGGGTTAGGGGTAGGGTTAGGTTTAGAATTAGGTTTAGGGTTAGGTTAGGTTTAGATTTAGGATTAGGATTAGGGTTAGGTTTGCATTAGGGTTAGGGTTAGGGTTAGGGTTTAGGGTTAAGGTTACATTTTGGTTAGGGTTAGGGTAAGGGTTTATGTTTAGTGTTAGTGTTTGGGTTAGTGTTAGTGTTAGGGTTAGGGTTAACGTTTAGGTTTAGGGTTAGTGTTAGGGTTAGGGTAGGGTTAGGGGAAGGGTTACGGTAGGGGTTAGTGATCGGGTAAATGTTAAGGTTAGGGTTAGGGTTACGGTTAATTTTAGGGTTAGGGATAGTTTAGCGTTTGGTTAGGGTTAGGGTTAGGGTTAGGGGAAGGGGAAGGGTTAGGGTAGGCGTTAGTCTTAGGGTTAATGTTAGAGTTGGGTTAGGTTAGGGTTAGGCTTAGGGTTAATTTTAGCGTTAGGGATAGTTTAGCGTTACTGTTAGGGTTAGGGTTAGGGTTAGCGTTAGGTTTAGGGTTAGGGTTTGTTTAGTGTTAGCTTAGGGTTAGGGTTATCGTAAGGTTTAGGGTTAGGGTTAGGACTTGAGTTAGGGTTAATTTAGGGATAGGGTTAGGTTAAGGTTAGGGTTAGGTTTAGGGTTAGGTTAGGGTTAGGGTTAGGGTTAGGGTTAGGGTTAGGTTTAGGTTTAGGTTAGGGTTAGGGTTAGGGTTAGACTTAGCTTTGGTTTAGGGTTAGGGTTTGGGTTAGGATATGGGTTAGTGTTAGTTTAGGGTTAGGGTCAGGGTTAGGGTTAGGGTTATGGTTAGGTTTTGGTTTAGGGTTAGGGTGTAGTGTTAGGTTTAAGGTTATTGTTAGGGTTAGGGTTACGGTTTAGGGTTAGGGTTAGTGTTAGGCTAGGGTTAGTGTTAGGTAAGGGTTAGCGATTAGTGTTAGGGTTAGTGTTATGGTTAGGGTTAGGTTTAGGGGTAGTGTTAGGGTAAGGGTTAGTGTTAGTGTAAATGTTAGGGTTGGGTTAGGGTTAAGGTTAGGGTTAGGGTTAGGTTTAGAGTTGGGTTAGGTTAGGGTTAAGGGTAGGGTTAATTTTTGGGTTAGGGATAGGTTATCGTTAGGGTTAGGGTAAGGATTAAGGTTGGGGTTATGGTTTAGGGTTAGGATTAAGTTTAGGGTTAGGTATAGGGTTAGGGTTTGGGTTAGGGTTAGGTTAGGTTTAGGGTTAGGGTTAGGGTTAGGGTTTAGTGTTAGGGTTAGGATTAGGGTTAGGGTTAGTTTCAGGGGTAGGGTTAGGGGTAGGGGTATGGTTAGGGTTAGGGGTAGGATTAGGGGTAGGTGTACGTTTAGGGTTAGGATTTGGGTTAGGGTTAGGTTTAGGGTTAGCGTTAGGATTAGGGTTATGGTTAGGTTTAGAGATAGGGTTAGGTTAGGGTTAGGGTTAGGGTTAATGTTAGGTTAGGGTTAGGGTTTAGGGTTTACTCTTAGTGTTAGTTTTAGGGTTAGGGTTAGGTTTAGGGTTATGGTTAGGTTTAGAGATAGGGTTAGGTTAGGGTTAGGGTTAGGGTTAATGTTAGGTTAGGGTTAGGGTTTAGGGTTTACTCTTAGTGTTAGTTTTAGGGTTAGGGTTAGGTTTAGGGTTAGGGGTTAGGGTTAGGGTTAGGGTTAGGGTTAGGGTTAAGGTTATGGTTAGGGTTAAGGGAAGGGTTGGTGTTATGGGTAGGGTTAGGGTTAGGGTTTGTGTTAGGTTAGGTTTAGGTTTAAGGTTAGGATTAGGGTAAGCGTTAGTATTAGGGTTAGTGTTAGGTTATGCTTAGGATTAGGGTTAAATTTTGGGTTAGGTTTACATTTTGGTTTAGGTTTTAGGGTTTAAGGTTAGGTTTAGGGTAAGTGTTAGGATTAGGCTTAGGGTTAGGGTTATAGTTAGGTTAGGGTTAGGTTTAGCGTTAGGGTTAGGGGTAGGGTTAGGGATAGGGGTAGGATTAGGGGTAGGGGTAGGTTTAGGGTTAGGATTTGGGTTAGGGTTAGAGTTAGGGTTAGGGTTAGGGTTAGGGTTAGGGTTAGCGTTAGGATTAGGGTTATGGTTAGGTTCAGAGATAGGGTTAAGTTAGGGTAAGGGTTAGGGTTAATTTTAGGTTAGGGTTAGGGTTTAGGGTTTACTGTTAGTGTTAGTTTTAGGGTTAGGGTTAGGGTTAGGGTTAGGGTTAAGGTTATGGTTAGGGTTAAGGGAAAGTTTGGTGTTATGTGTACGGTTAGGGTTAGGGTTTGTGTTAGGTTAGGTTTAGGGTTTATGGTTTAAGGTTAGGGTTAGGGTAAGCGTTAGTATTAGGGTTAGTGTTAGGTTATGCTTAGGATTAGGGTTAACTTTTGGGTTAGGTTAGGGTTAGGGTTAGGGTTAGGGTTAGGGTTAGGGTTAGGGTTAGGGTTAGGGTTAGGGTTAGGGTTAGGGTTAGGGTTAGGGTTAGGGTTAGGGTTAGGGTTAGGGTTAGGTTTAACTCTACCCTAACCCTAACCCTAAACCTAAAGCTAACCCTAAACCTAACCCTAACGTATACCCTAACACTAACCCTTACCCTAAACCCACCCCTAACCCTAAACCTAACTCTAAACACTAACCCTAACCCTAACACTGACCCTAACCCTAACACTAAACCTAACACCAACCCTTACCTTAACCCTAACCCTAACCCTAAATCCTAACCCTAAACATAAACCTAAACCTATCCCTAATTATGAACCTAACCCTAACACTAACCCTAGCCCTAACCCTAAAATTTACCCTAGAACTAACCCTTACCCTAAACCTACCCCTGATCCTAACCCTAACCCTAACACTAAGCTTAACTCTAAACCCTAAACCTAAACGTAACACTAACCCTAACCCTAACACTAACGCTAAGCTAACCCTAACCCTACCCTAACTCTGAACATAACCCTAAAATAACCTAAACTTACCTCTAAACTTAACCCTAACCCTAACCCTAATCCTAACCCAACATTTAACGTAACACTAACCCTTACCCTAACACTAACCCTAACCCTCAATTTAACACTAACCCTAACAGTAAACACTAACCCTAACCGTTACACTAACCTAACCCTAACCCTAACCCTAACCCTAAACCATAACTCTAACCCTAATCCTAACCCGAACCCTAACCCTAACCAACCTTAACCCAAACCCCTACCCTAACCCTAACCCTAATTCTAACTTTAAACCTAAACACTAACCATAACACTAAAACTAACCTAACCCTAACCCTAACTTAATCCTAAACCTAACCCTAACTATAACCCTAACCCTAACCTTAAATCCAAAACCGTAACCCTATCTTAAAACTAACACTAACTCTAACCCTAACCAAACCCTAACCCTAACCCTAACCTAGTCCTAAACCAAATCCTAACCCTAACCATAACCCTCAACCTAACCCTAACCCTAACCTAACCCTAACCCAAAATCTAACCCTAACCCTAACACTAACCCTATCCCTAACCCTAAACCCTAACCATAACCCTAAAACTAACCCTATCCCTTACCCTGACCCTAACCCTAAACCCTAACCCTAACTCTATCCCTAACCCTAACCTATCCCTAACCCAAACCATAACCCTAACCCTAACTCTAACCCTAAACTGGACCCTAAAATCTAACCCTAAGCCTAACACTAAGTTAACAATAACTCTAACCCTAACACTAACACTAACATAACCCTAACCCTAACCGTAACCCGAACATTGAACCTAACCTACCCTAAACCTAATATTGACCCTAACCCTAACCCTAAACCTAATCCTACCTAACACTAACATTGACCCTAAACCTAACACTAACCCTAATTCTAACCATAAACATAACCCGAACCCAAACCCTAACCTGAACATTGACCCTAACAATAACACGAACAATAATATTGACCCTAACCTTAAACCTAACCCTATATTTAACTCTAACATTGACCTGAACCCTAAACCTAACCCTAACCCTAACCCTAACCCTAAGCTAACGAGAACATTGACCCTAACAATAAAGCTAACAACAATATTGATCCTTACCCTAACCCTATCCTTAAACCTATGCCTAACGTTAACCCTAACCCGAAAACTAAACCTAACATTAATGTAACCCTTACTCTAACCCTACCATGACCATAATCGTAACCCTAGACTTAACCCTAATCCTAACTCTAATCCTAACCTAACCGTAACCCTAACATTTACCCTAAATCGAACCCTAACCCTACCCCTAACACTAACCTTAACACTAACCCTAATCCTAAACGTTAACCATTAAAATAACACTAAAACTAACCATAACCCTAACCCTAACCTAATCCTAAACGAAAAACTAAGCCTAACCCTAACCCTAACCATAAACCCTAACCGTAACCCTAACCATAACCCTAACCCTAATGGAAACCTAACCCTAAACCTAAACCTAACCCTAACCCTAACTTTAACCCTAACATTTACCCTAACACTAACCCTTAACCTAACCCTATCCCTAACACTAACCTTCACCCTAACACTAACCCTAAACCTAAACTCTAACCGTAACCCAAATCTAACCTTAAACCTAAGCTGAAACTTAACCCTAACCCTAACGTAACCCTAACCATAACCCTAACCCTAACACTAACACTAACCTAACCCTAACTCTAACCCTAACCCTAACCCTATACCAAACCTAACCCTAACCATAACGCTAACCCTTACCTAACCCTAAGAATAACCCTAACATTTCTCCTAACCCTAACCCTAACCCTAACCCTAATCCTAAACCTAACCCTAACCTTAATATTTATCCTAACACTAACCCTAACCCTACCCCTACCCTAAACCTACACCTAACTCTAAACCTAATCCTAACGCTAAACCTAAACCTAACCCTAATGATAATCCTAACCCTAACCCTAAACCCTAATCCTAACCCTAACCCTAACCCTAAACCTAACGCTAAATTGTCTAACCCTAACACTAAACCCTACTCCTAACCCTAAACCTAAATTTAACCCTAACCCTAACCCTAACACTAACCCTAACCCAAACACTAATCCTAATCCTAAACGCTAACCCTAACCATAACCTAAACCCTAATCTAATTCTAAACCTAACTCTAACCCTAACCATAACCCTAACCCTAACACTAAGCCTAAACCTAAACCCTAAACCTAAGCCTAACACTAACCATAACCCTAAAATTAACCCTATCCTTAACCCTAACCCTATCTCTAACACTAAACGAAACCCTAACACTAAATCCTAAAAAAAACACTAATCCTAACCCTAACCCTAACCCTAACCTAACCCTAAACGAAACACTCACCCTAACCCAAACACTAACGCTAATCTTAAATCTAACCCTAACACGAAACCTAATCTTAACTCTAATCCTAACCCTAACCCTATACCTAACCCTAACCTTACACTAACCCTAACCCGAAACCCTAATGCTATCACTAACCCTAACACTAACCATAAACCTATATCTAAACCTAACCCTAACATAACCTAACACTATCTCTAAACCAAAACCTAACACAAACCTAACGTAACCCTAACCCAACCGTAACCTTAACCCTAACCGTAACCCTAAACCTAACCATAACTTAAACCCTAAACCTAACTTTAATCTTAACCCTAACCCTAATGTTAACCTAACCCTAACCCTAAACCTAAACCTAAACCTAACCCTTACCCTAACATTTATCCTAACACTAAACCTTACCCTAACCCTACGCTAAACTTAACTAGAAGCCTAACCCTAACACTAACCCTAACCCTAACCCTAACCCTATCCTTAACACTGAATCCTAACCCTAAACCTAACGGTAACCCCAACGCAAACCTAACCCTAACGCTGACATTAACCCTAAACATAACCATAAGCTAACAAAAACCCAAACCCTAAACTTAACCCTAACCCTAACCCTAACCTATTCCTAAAGCTAATGCTAAACCTAAACCTAACCCTAACTTAAACCTAACCCAAACCCAAACCCTAACCCTAACCCTAACCCGAACCCTAACCTAAACCCTAAACCATAACCCTAACCAAAACCCTAAACCTAAACCTAACCCTAACGCTAACTTAACCCTAACCGTAACCCTAAACTTAACCCTAATCCTAAACCTATTCCTAACCCTAACCCTAACCATAAACTGTAACCCTAACTCTAACCCTAACCCTAACATATCTATAACCTAACGCTAACCCAAACCCTAACACTAATCTAACCCTAATCCTAAAACTAACCCTAATCCTAAAATTTACCCTAACACTAACCCTAACACTATCCCTACACCTACCCCTACCCCTAACCTTAACCCAAACCCTAAACATAACCCTAAACCTACCCCTAACCATAACACGAAATGTAACCCTAAACCTAACCCTAACCCTAACACTAACCCTAAACCTAACCTAACCCTAGCCCAAAACCTAACCCTAACCCTAATCCTAAACCCTTACCCTAAACCCTAAACCTAACCCTAACCCTAACCTTAAACCCTAAATCCTAACCTAACATAACACTAACCCTAACCCTAACCCTAACACTAAACCCTAACTCTAACCCTAACCCTAACCCTAACCCTAACCCAACCTAATCCTAACCCAAACCCTAAACCTAATCCTAACCCTAACCCTAAAGTTTACCATAACAATAATCTTTACCCTAAAGCTACCACTAACCCTAACCCTAACACTACCCGTAACCCTAACCCTAACCCTAACCCAAACCTAATCCTAAGCCAAACCCTAACCCTAACCCTAACCCTAAACATAACACTGAATCCTAACCCTAACCCTAACCTTAACCCTAACACAAACCTATCCCTAACGCTAAACTTAACTCTAACCCTAACCATAACCTAACACTAACCCAAAACCTAAACTTAACCCTAAACCTATACCTAACCTAACCCTAAATCTAACCCTAAACCTAAACCTAACCCTAACATAAACCTAAACCAAACCCTAAACCTAAACCCTAACCCTAAACGTAACCTTAAACCTAAACATTAACCCTAACAAAAACCCTAACCCTAAACCTAACCCTAAAGCTAACTTAACCCTAACCGTATCCCTAACCCTAATATTAACCCTAACCCATACCTTACCCTAAGAGTAACCCTAAACATAACCCTAACCCTAACCCTAACTTTAACCCTAAACCTAACCCTATTCCTAACCCTAACACTAAAAAAAAAAAATTAACCCTAACACAAACCCTAACCCTAACATAACTCTAAGCTAACAATAACCCTAACCCTAACCCTAAACCTAACCCTAACCTTACCCTAACCCAAACCTAACACTAACCTAACCCTAATCCTAAAACTAACCCTAACCCTAACATTTACCCTAACCTTAAACCTAACACTATCCCTACACCTACACCTAAACCTAACCCTAACCCAAAGCCTAAACCTAACCCTAACCCTAACCCTAACACTAACCCTAACCTTAACCCTAATCCTAACCCTAACCCTAACCCTAAACCTAACCATAACAATTACTCTAAATCTAAACCTAACCCTACCACTAAACCTAACCCTAACCCTAAACCTAACCCTAAAACCCAACCCTAACCCTAACACTAACCCTTACACTAACCTAACCCTAACCCAAAACCCAACCCTAACCCTAATCCTAAACCTAACCCTAACCTAAGCCTATCCCAAAACATAACCCTAACACTAACCCTAACATAACACTAACCCTAACGCAAACCTAACCCTAACCCTAACCCTATCCCTAACCATAACCTATAATTAACCCAAACCCTAAACTTAACCCTAGTCCTAACCCTAACCTAACCCTAAATCTAACCCTAAACCTAACTCTAAGCCTAACATAAACCTAACCCAAACCCCAACCGTAACCCTAACCCTAACCCTAACCTTAACCTTAAACACTAACCCTAACCAAAATCGTAACCTTAAACCTAACCCTTACGCTAACTTAACCCTAGCCCTAACACTGACTTTTACCCTAATCCCTAAACCTAACCTAAACCTATCCCTAACACTAACCCTAACCCTAACCTTTAATCTAATCCTAAGAATAACCCTAAACATAACCCTAACCCTAATCTTAACCCTAAACCTAACACTAAATCTAACCCTAAACCTAAACTTAACCCTAACATAAACCTAACCCAAACCCTAACCCTAACCCTAACCCTAACCTTATCCCTAAACCCTAACCCTAACCAAAACCCTAACCCTAAACCTAACCCTAATGCTAACTTAACCCTAAACGTAACCCTAACCCTAACTGTAACCTAAACCTATCCCTAACCCTCACCCTAACCCTAACCCTTATCCTAACCCTAAAAATAACCATAAACATAACCCTAACACCAGCCCTAAACTTAACGCTAAACCTAACCCTATTCCTGACCCTAACCCTAACCATAAACCATAACCCTAACTCTAACACTAACCCTAACATAACTCTAACCTAAACCTAACCCTACACCTAACCCTAACCCTAACCCTAACCCTAACCCTAATCCTAACCCTAACCCTAACCCTAACCCTAACATTTACTCTAAATCTAAACCTATCCCTACCCCTAAACCTATCCCAAAACCTAACCCTAACATTAAATTCCAACCCTAACGCTAACACTAATCCTAACGTAACCCTAACCCAAACCCTAACACTAACCCTAACCCTAACCTTAAACCCAACACTAACCCTAACCTTAAACCCTAAATCCTAACCCTAACATAACACTAACACTAACCCTAACCCTAACCCTAACCCTAAACGTAACCCTAACCTAACCCTATCCCTAAAGCTAACCCTAACCCTAACCCTAACCTAATACTAACCCAAACCCTAAACCTAACCCTAACTCTAAACCTAACCCTAACACTAACCTAACCCTAACCCAAACCCTAACCTTAACCCTAACAATAACCCTGAACCTAACCCTAACCTTAAACCCTAAACCTAACTTTAACCTTAACCCTAACCCTAATGTTAACTTAATCCTATCCCTAACCCTAACCCTAACCGTAACCCTTACCCTAAACTAAACTTAACTCTAAACCTAACCCTAACGGTAAACCTAACCCTAACCCTATCCCTAACATTTACCCTAACACTAAGCCTTACCCTACCCTACTCCTAACCCTAACCCTAACACTAAGCCTAACCCTAATCTAAACCCTAAACCTAACCCTAACCCTAACCCTAAACCTAACTCTAACCCAAACCTAATCCTAACGAAACCCTAAACCTAACCCTAACCATAACCCTAACCCTAACCCTATCCATAACCTAACACTAACCCAAACCCTAATCTTAACCCTAGCCCTAACCCTAACCTAACCCTAAAACTAACCCAAAACCTAACCCTAACCGTAAAATAAACCTAACCCAAACGGTAACCCTAACCCTATCCCTCATCCTAACCTTAACCCTAAACCCTAACCCTAACCAAAATTCTAAACCTTACGCTAACTTAACCGTAACGCTAAACCTAACCCTAACCCTTACCCTAACTCTAACCCTAACTTAAACCTATCACTAACCCTAATCATAACCCTAAACCTTATCCTAACCCTAAGAATAACCCTAAACATAACCTTAACACTATCCTTAACCTTAACCCTAAACCTAAACTTAATCCTAACCCTAACGCTAACCATAAACACTAACCCTAACCCTATCCCTAAATCTAACCCTTATCCTAACACTAAGAATAACCCTAAACATAACCCGAACCCTAACCCTAAACTTAATCCTAAACCTAGCCCTAATTCTACCCTAACCCCAAATATTAACCCAAACCCAAACCCTAACCCTAACCCTAATCCTAACCCCTAACCCTAACCCTAACTCTAACCCTAACCCTAACACTAACCCTAACCCTAACGTAACCCTAACACGCACCCCAACCTAACCCTAAAACCTAATCTAAACATAACCCTAACCCTAACCTAACCCTAACCTAAAAACTACCCCTATCACTAACCCTAACCCTAACCTTAAACCTAACCATAAAATCAAACCCTACCCCTAAAATAACCCTAACACTAACCGTAACAATAATCCTAACCCTAACACTAACCGAACCCTAAGTCTAACCCTAACCCTAACTCTATACCTAACGTAACCTAACCATAACCCTAACCCTTATTCTAACCCTAAGAATAACCCTAACCCCTAACCCTAAACCTAACACTAACCCTAACCCTAAAGCTAACCCTAATACTAACACTAACCCTAAACCCTAACCCTAACCCCAACCCTGACCTTAATCTAACACTAACCCAAACCCTAACCCTAACCCTAACCCTAATCTTAACCCTAACCCTAGCCCTAACATTTATCCTAAACGTAACCCTAACGCTACACCTACCCCTAACCCTAAACCTAACAATAAACCTAAGCTTAACCCTAAACCTAAACCTAACCCTAACCATAACCCAAACCCTAACCCTAAACACTAATCCTAACCCTAACCCTAACCCTAAACCTAACGCTAAATTAACTCTAACCCTAACACTAAACCTAAACGTAACCTTAAACCTAACCTAACCCTAAGTCTAAAACTAAACGTAACCCAAAATCTAAACCTAACCTTAGCATTTACCCTAAAACTATCACTTACCCTAACCCTACCCCTAACCCTTACCCTAAACCTAGCCCTAACCCTAACCCTAACACTAACCCTAACACTAACACTAACCCTAAATCTAAACGCTAATCCTAACCCTAAACCTAACCCTAACATTAAACCCTAAACCCTAACCCTAACCTAACACTAACACTAACACTAACCTAACCTAACCCTATCCCTAACACTAACCCTAACATAATCCTAAACCAAATCCTAACCCTAACCATAACCCTAAACCTAACCCTAACCCTAAATTAACACTAACACAAAACCTAAACCTAACCCTAACCCTAACCCTAACCCTAAGCTAACGAGAACATTGACCCTAACAATAAAGCTAACAACAATATTGATCCTTACCCTAACCCTATCCTTAAACCTATGCCTAACGTTAACCCTAACCCGAAAACTAAACCTAACATTAATGTAACCCTTACTCTAACCCTACCATGACCATAATCGTAACCCTAGACTTAACCCTAATCCTAACTCTAATCCTAACCTAACCGTAACCCTAACATTTACCCTAAATCGAACCCTAACCCTACCCCTAACACTAACCTTAACACTAACCCTAATCCTAAACGTTAACCATTAAAATAACACTAAAACTAACCATAACCCTAACCCTAACCTAATCCTAAACGAAAAACTAAGCCTAACCCTAACCCTAACCATAAACCCTAACCGTAACCCTAACCATAACCCTAACCCTAATGGAAACCTAACCCTAAACCTAAACCTAACCCTAACCCTAACTTTAACCCTAACATTTACCCTAACACTAACCCTTAACCTAACCCTATCCCTAACACTAACCTTCACCCTAACACTAACCCTAAACCTAAACTCTAACCGTAACCCAAATCTAACCTTAAACCTAAGCTGAAACTTAACCCTAACCCTAACGTAACCCTAACCATAACCCTAACCCTAACACTAACACTAACCTAACCCTAACTCTAACCCTAACCCTAACCCTATACCAAACCTAACCCTAACCATAACGCTAACCCTTACCTAACCCTAAGAATAACCCTAACATTTCTCCTAACCCTAACCCTAACCCTAACCCTAATCCTAAACCTAACCCTAACCTTAATATTTATCCTAACACTAACCCTAACCCTACCCCTACCCTAAACCTACACCTAACTCTAAACCTAATCCTAACGCTAAACCTAAACCTAACCCTAATGATAATCCTAACCCTAACCCTAAACCCTAATCCTAACCCTAACCCTAACCCTAAACCTAACGCTAAATTGTCTAACCCTAACACTAAACCCTACTCCTAACCCTAAACCTAAATTTAACCCTAACCCTAACCCTAACACTAACCCTAACCCAAACACTAATCCTAATCCTAAACGCTAACCCTAACCATAACCTAAACCCTAATCTAATTCTAAACCTAACTCTAACCCTAACCATAACCCTAACCCTAACACTAAGCCTAAACCTAAACCCTAAACCTAAGCCTAACACTAACCATAACCCTAAAATTAACCCTATCCTTAACCCTAACCCTATCTCTAACACTAAACGAAACCCTAACACTAAATCCTAAAAAAAACACTAATCCTAACCCTAACCCTAACCCTAACCTAACCCTAAACGAAACACTCACCCTAACCCAAACACTAACGCTAATCTTAAATCTAACCCTAACACGAAACCTAATCTTAACTCTAATCCTAACCCTAACCCTATACCTAACCCTAACCTTACACTAACCCTAACCCGAAACCCTAATGCTATCACTAACCCTAACACTAACCATAAACCTATATCTAAACCTAACCCTAACATAACCTAACACTATCTCTAAACCAAAACCTAACACAAACCTAACGTAACCCTAACCCAACCGTAACCTTAACCCTAACCGTAACCCTAAACCTAACCATAACTTAAACCCTAAACCTAACTTTAATCTTAACCCTAACCCTAATGTTAACCTAACCCTAACCCTAAACCTAAACCTAAACCTAACCCTTACCCTAACATTTATCCTAACACTAAACCTTACCCTAACCCTACGCTAAACTTAACTAGAAGCCTAACCCTAACACTAACCCTAACCCTAACCCTAACCCTATCCTTAACACTGAATCCTAACCCTAAACCTAACGGTAACCCCAACGCAAACCTAACCCTAACGCTGACATTAACCCTAAACATAACCATAAGCTAACAAAAACCCAAACCCTAAACTTAACCCTAACCCTAACCCTAACCTATTCCTAAAGCTAATGCTAAACCTAAACCTAACCCTAACTTAAACCTAACCCAAACCCAAACCCTAACCCTAACCCTAACCCGAACCCTAACCTAAACCCTAAACCATAACCCTAACCAAAACCCTAAACCTAAACCTAACCCTAACGCTAACTTAACCCTAACCGTAACCCTAAACTTAACCCTAATCCTAAACCTATTCCTAACCCTAACCCTAACCATAAACTGTAACCCTAACTCTAACCCTAACCCTAACATATCTATAACCTAACGCTAACCCAAACCCTAACACTAATCTAACCCTAATCCTAAAACTAACCCTAATCCTAAAATTTACCCTAACACTAACCCTAACACTATCCCTACACCTACCCCTACCCCTAACCTTAACCCAAACCCTAAACATAACCCTAAACCTACCCCTAACCATAACACGAAATGTAACCCTAAACCTAACCCTAACCCTAACACTAACCCTAAACCTAACCTAACCCTAGCCCAAAACCTAACCCTAACCCTAATCCTAAACCCTTACCCTAAACCCTAAACCTAACCCTAACCCTAACCTTAAACCCTAAATCCTAACCTAACATAACACTAACCCTAACCCTAACCCTAACACTAAACCCTAACTCTAACCCTAACCCTAACCCTAACCCTAACCCAACCTAATCCTAACCCAAACCCTAAACCTAATCCTAACCCTAACCCTAAAGTTTACCATAACAATAATCTTTACCCTAAAGCTACCACTAACCCTAACCCTAACACTACCCGTAACCCTAACCCTAACCCTAACCCAAACCTAATCCTAAGCCAAACCCTAACCCTAACCCTAACCCTAAACATAACACTGAATCCTAACCCTAACCCTAACCTTAACCCTAACACAAACCTATCCCTAACGCTAAACTTAACTCTAACCCTAACCATAACCTAACACTAACCCAAAACCTAAACTTAACCCTAAACCTATACCTAACCTAACCCTAAATCTAACCCTAAACCTAAACCTAACCCTAACATAAACCTAAACCAAACCCTAAACCTAAACCCTAACCCTAAACGTAACCTTAAACCTAAACATTAACCCTAACAAAAACCCTAACCCTAAACCTAACCCTAAAGCTAACTTAACCCTAACCGTATCCCTAACCCTAATATTAACCCTAACCCATACCTTACCCTAAGAGTAACCCTAAACATAACCCTAACCCTAACCCTAACTTTAACCCTAAACCTAACCCTATTCCTAACCCTAACACTAAAAAAAAAAAAATTAACCCTAACACAAACCCTAACCCTAACATAACTCTAAGCTAACAATAACCCTAACCCTAACCCTAAACCTAACCCTAACCTTACCCTAACCCAAACCTAACACTAACCTAACCCTAATCCTAAAACTAACCCTAACCCTAACATTTACCCTAACCTTAAACCTAACACTATCCCTACACCTACACCTAAACCTAACCCTAACCCAAAGCCTAAACCTAACCCTAACCCTAACCCTAACACTAACCCTAACCTTAACCCTAATCCTAACCCTAACCCTAACCCTAAACCTAACCATAACAATTACTCTAAATCTAAACCTAACCCTACCACTAAACCTAACCCTAACCCTAAACCTAACCCTAAAACCCAACCCTAACCCTAACACTAACCCTTACACTAACCTAACCCTAACCCAAAACCCAACCCTAACCCTAATCCTAAACCTAACCCTAACCTAAGCCTATCCCAAAACATAACCCTAACACTAACCCTAACATAACACTAACCCTAACGCAAACCTAACCCTAACCCTAACCCTATCCCTAACCATAACCTATAATTAACCCAAACCCTAAACTTAACCCTAGTCCTAACCCTAACCTAACCCTAAATCTAACCCTAAACCTAACTCTAAGCCTAACATAAACCTAACCCAAACCCCAACCGTAACCCTAACCCTAACCCTAACCTTAACCTTAAACACTAACCCTAACCAAAATCGTAACCTTAAACCTAACCCTTACGCTAACTTAACCCTAGCCCTAACACTGACTTTTACCCTAATCCCTAAACCTAACCTAAACCTATCCCTAACACTAACCCTAACCCTAACCTTTAATCTAATCCTAAGAATAACCCTAAACATAACCCTAACCCTAATCTTAACCCTAAACCTAACACTAAATCTAACCCTAAACCTAAACTTAACCCTAACATAAACCAAACCCAAACCCTAACCCTAACCCTAACCCTAACCTTATCCCTAAACCCTAACCCTAACCAAAACCCTAACCCTAAACCTAACCCTAATGCTAACTTAACCCTAAACGTAACCCTAACCCTAACTGTAACCTAAACCTATCCCTAACCCTCACCCTAACCCTAACCCTTATCCTAACCCTAAAAATAACCATAAACATAACCCTAACACCAGCCCTAAACTTAACGCTAAACCTAACCCTATTCCTGACCCTAACCCTAACCATAAACCATAACCCTAACTCTAACACTAACCCTAACATAACTCTAACCTAAACCTAACCCTACACCTAACCCTAACCCTAACCCTAACCCTAACCCTAATCCTAACCCTAACCCTAACCCTAACCCTAACATTTACTCTAAATCTAAACCTATCCCTACCCCTAAACCTATCCCAAAACCTAACCCTAACATTAAATTCCAACCCTAACGCTAACACTAATCCTAACGTAACCCTAACCCAAACCCTAACACTAACCCTAACCCTAACCTTAAACCCAACACTAACCCTAACCTTAAACCCTAAATCCTAACCCTAACATAACACTAACACTAACCCTAACCCTAACCCTAACCCTAAACGTAACCCTAACCTAACCCTATCCCTAAAGCTAACCCTAACCCTAACCCTAACCTAATACTAACCCAAACCCTAAACCTAACCCTAACTCTAAACCTAACCCTAACACTAACCTAACCCTAACCCAAACCCTAACCTTAACCCTAACAATAACCCTGAACCTAACCCTAACCTTAAACCCTAAACCTAACTTTAACCTTAACCCTAACCCTAATGTTAACTTAATCCTATCCCTAACCCTAACCCTAACCGTAACCCTTACCCTAAACTAAACTTAACTCTAAACCTAACCCTAACGGTAAACCTAACCCTAACCCTATCCCTAACATTTACCCTAACACTAAGCCTTACCCTACCCTACTCCTAACCCTAACCCTAACACTAAGCCTAACCCTAATCTAAACCCTAAACCTAACCCTAACCCTAACCCTAAACCTAACTCTAACCCAAACCTAATCCTAACGAAACCCTAAACCTAACCCTAACCATAACCCTAACCCTAACCCTATCCATAACCTAACACTAACCCAAACCCTAATCTTAACCCTAGCCCTAACCCTAACCTAACCCTAAAACTAACCCAAAACCTAACCCTAACCGTAAAATAAACCTAACCCAAACGGTAACCCTAACCCTATCCCTCATCCTAACCTTAACCCTAAACCCTAACCCTAACCAAAATTCTAAACCTTACGCTAACTTAAC
Source organism: Rhinolophus sinicus (assembly GCF_057876585.1). Classification (NCBI taxonomy): domain Eukaryota; kingdom Metazoa; phylum Chordata; class Mammalia; order Chiroptera; family Rhinolophidae; genus Rhinolophus; species Rhinolophus sinicus. Next base: position 1,544,286 of record NC_142501.1, on the reverse strand, counting down.
CGTAACGCTAAACCTAACCCTAACCCTTACCCTAACTCTAACCCTAACTTAAACCTATCACTAACCCTAATCATAACCCTAAACCTTATCCTAACCCTAAGAATAACCCTAAACATAACCTTAACACTATCCTTAACCTTAACCCTAAACCTAAACTTAATCCTAACCCTAACGCTAACCATAAACACTAACCCTAACCCTATCCCTAAATCTAACCCTTATCCTAACACTAAGAATAACCCTAAACATAACCCGAACCCTAACCCTAAACTTAATCCTAAACCTAGCCCTAATTCTACCCTAACCCCAAATATTAACCCAAACCCAAACCCTAACCCTAACCCTAATCCTAACCCCTAACCCTAACCCTAACTCTAACCCTAACCCTAACACTAACCCTAACCCTAACGTAACCCTAACACGCACCCCAACCTAACCCTAAAACCTAATCTAAACATAACCCTAACCCTAACCTAACCCTAACCTAAAAACTACCCCTATCACTAACCCTAACCCTAACCTTAAACCTAACCATAAAATCAAACCCTACCCCTAAAATAACCCTAACACTAACCGTAACAATAATCCTAACCCTAACACTAACCGAACCCTAAGTCTAACCCTAACCCTAACTCTATACCTAACGTAACCTAACCATAACCCTAACCCTTATTCTAACCCTAAGAATAACCCTAACCCCTAACCCTAAACCTAACACTAACCCTAACCCTAAAGCTAACCCTAATACTAACACTAACCCTAAACCCTAACCCTAACCCCAACCCTGACCTTAATCTAACACTAACCCAAACCCTAACCCTAACCCTAACCCTAATCTTAACCCTAACCCTAGCCCTAACATTTATCCTAAACGTAACCCTAACGCTACACCTACCCCTAACCCTAAACCTAACAATAAACCTAAGCTTAACCCTAAACCTAAACCTAACCCTAACCATAACCCAAACCCTAACCCTAAACACTAATCCTAACCCTAACCCTAACCCTAAACCTAACGCTAAATTAACTCTAACCCTAACACTAAACCTAAACGTAACCTTAAACCTAACCTAACCCTAAGTCTAAAACTAAACGTAACCCAAAATCTAAACCTAACCTTAGCATTTACCCTAAAACTATCACTTACCCTAACCCTACCCCTAACCCTTACCCTAAACCTAGCCCTAACCCTAACCCTAACACTAACCCTAACACTAACACTAACCCTAAATCTAAACGCTAATCCTAACCCTAAACCTAACCCTAACATTAAACCCTAAACCCTAACCCTAACCTAACACTAACACTAACACTAACCTAACCTAACCCTATCCCTAACACTAACCCTAACATAATCCTAAACCAAATCCTAACCCTAACCATAACCCTAAACCTAACCCTAACCCTAAATTAACACTAACACAAAACCTAAACCTAACCCTAACCCTAACCCTAACCCTAACACTAACCCTAAACATAACCCTAACCCTAAACCCTAACCCTAACACTAACGCAAAAATACCCTAACCATAACCCTAACACTAACCTAACCCTAAACCTACCCCTAACCCTAACGCTTTCCGAACCCTAATCCCTAAACCTAACCTTAACCCTAAACCTAACCTAACCCTAAACCTAACCCAAACTCTAAACCTAACCTAACCCTAAACCAAACCCTAACTCTAAACCTAACCCTAATCCTAATCCTAATCCTAACCCTTACCCTAACATTTATCCTAACCCTACCCCTACACCTAAACCTAACCCTAAACCTAACCCTAACCCTAACCCTAAACCTAACCCTAACCCTAACACTAACCCTAACCCTAAAGCCTAATCCTAACCCTAAACGTAACAAAACCCTAACCCTAACCTAACACTAACCCTAACTGTAAACCTAAACCTAACCCTAACCATAAACTAACCGTAACTCTAAACCTAACCCTAAAACTAACCCTTAACCTAAACCTAACCCTAACATTTACCCTAATTCTAAACCCTAACACTAACCCTATCCCTAAATCTATCCCTAAACCTACCTAACCCTAACCCAAACCTAATCCTAAACCTAACCATAACCTAAACCTAAATCTAACTCTAAACCTAACCCTAACACTAACCATAACATTTACCCTAAACCTAACCCTAACACTAACCATAAACCTAACCCTAAAACCTAAACCTAACCCTAACACTAAACCTAACCTGAACATTGAACCTAACCTAACCTAACCCTAACATTGACCCTAAACCTAAACCTACCAAAACTAACATTGACCCTAAACCTAACACTAAACCTAATTCTAACCATAAACATAACCCGAACTCTAACACTAACCAGAACATTGACCCTAACAATAACCCTAACAACAAAATTGACCCTTACCCTAAATCTATCGTTAAACATATCCCTAAACGTTGACATTAACCCGAAAACTAAACCTAACCATAAACTTAACCCAGACACTAACCCTGATCATGACCCTAATCCAAACCCTAACCCTATCCCTAACCCTAACCCTAACACTAACCCTAACCCTAATATTTACCTTAACACTACCACTTACCCTAACCCTACACCTAACCCTAACCCTAAGCCTAACACTTACCATAACCCTAAACCATAACCCAAACCCTAACAATAACCCTAACCCTAAACCTTACCCATACCCTAACCTAAACCTAACTCTAATCCTAACTCTAACCCTAAACCTACCCCTAACCTAACCCTAACCCAAAAATTAACCGTAACCCTAACCCTAACCGAAACCCTAATCCTAGCCTAAAACTAACCTAACCCTAAATCTAACACTAACCCTAACCCTAACCCTACCATAAACCTAACCCTAACACTAACCCTAACACTAAACACTAAACCGTAAACCTAAACCTACCCCTACCCCTAACCCTAACCCTAACACTGACACTAACCCTAAACCCTAAGCGTAACCCTAACACTAACCCTAACCCTAACACTAATCCTAACCCTAACCGTAACCCTAACCCTAACCCTAATCCTGACCCTAACCCTAACCCTAACACTAACGTAAATCTAAGTCTAACCCTAACCCTAACCCTAACCCTAACCCTAACCTAACCCTAACCCAAACCCTAAACCTAAATCTAACCCTAACCTTAACCTTAACACTAAACCCTAAACCTAACCCTAATCCTAAGCCTAACACTAACCCTAACCCTAATCCTAACCTAACCACAATCCAAAACTAACACTAACCCTAACCCTAAACCTAACCATAACTCTAACCCTAACATTTACCCTACCCCTTACCCTAACACTACACCATACCTAACCCTAACCCTAACTCTAACCCTAGCACTAAACCTAATCCTAAACCTAACCGTAAACTTAACCCTAACCCTAACCCTAAACCTACCCTAACCCTACTCCTAACACTAACCCTAACCTTAATCCTAACCCTATCCTAAACCTAACCCTAAATCTAACCCTAACGCTAACCCTAATCCTTACACTAACCCTAACAGTAACAGTTAACCTAACACTAAACCATACCCTAAACCTACTCCTAACACTAACCCTAACCCTAACCCTAAACCTAAACCTAACCCTTACCCTTCCCCAGCCCTAACCCTAAACCTAAACGTAATTCTAACCCTAACCCTAAACGTAATCCTAACCCTAACCCTAACCCTAAATCTAAACCCTAATCCTAACGCTAACCCTAAACCTAATCCTAACGCTAACCTAACCCTAACCCTAACCCTAACCCTACACTAACAATAAGTATAAACCTAACCGTAACCCAAACCCTAACCCAAACCCTAACATTTAACCTAACACTAAACCTTACCCTAACCCTACCCCTATCACTAACCCTAAACCTAAACCTAACCCTAACCCTAACCCTAACACTAAACCTAAACTTAACGCAAAACCTAACCCTTAGCTTAACCCTAACTTAAACCCTAAACCCTAACCCTAACCTCTCGGTAACCCTAGCCTTAACCCTAGCCTTACCCTAACCCTATCCCTAACACTAACCCTCACCCTAACCCTAACCTAAAACTAACCCAAACCCTAACCCTAACCCTAACCCTAAACCTAACCCAAAACCTAACCCTAACCGTAACATTAAACCTAACCCTAACTCTAAACCCTAACCCGATCCATAACCATAACCATAACCATAACCATAACCTTACCCTAACCCTAACCGTAACCCTAACCCTAACTGTAACCCTAACCATAACCGTAACTTAACCCTAAACATAACCCTAACCTTAACCCTAACCCTAACCTGAACCTAACCCAAACCCTAAACCTAACTCTAACCCTAACCTAAACCCTAAACCCTAACCCTAACCCAAACCCTAACTCTAACCCTAACCCTATCAGAAACCTAACCCTAACCCTAACACTAACGCTAACCCTAACCCTACCCCAAAACCATAACACTAACCGTACACTTAACCCTAACCTAACTCTAACCTTAACACTAATCCTAACACTAAGCCTAACCTAACCCTAACCCTAATCTAACACTAACCCTAACCCTAACCCTAACCGTAACCCTAAACGTAACCCTAACCCTGACCCTGATCCTTACCCTAAACATAACGCTAACCTAAACCTAACACTAACCCTAACCCTAACTCTATCCAAACCCTAACATAATCCTAAATCTAAACCTAACCCTAAACCTAACGCTAAACACTAACCCTAAGCCTAACCTAATTCTAACCTAACCCTATTCCTAACCTTAATCTAACCCTAACCTAACCCTAACCCAAACCCTAACCCTAACTCTAACCTAACACTAACCTAACCCTAACCTAAACCTAACCCAAAACCTAACCCTAACCCTAACCCTAACCCTAACCCTAAGCATAACCTTAACCCTAAACCATAACCCTAAGCCTAACCGTAACCCTAACCCTAACGCAAACCTAACCCTAACAGTAAACCTAAACCTAACCTTAACCCCTAACCCTGACCCTAACCCTAATCCTAATCCTAACCCTAATCCTTACCCTAACGTAAACCTTAACCAAACCCTAACCCTAAACGTAACACTAACCCTATGCTAACCATAAACCAAACCCTTACGATAACCCTAACCCTAACCCTAACCCTAAACTTAACCCTAAATCCTAAACGTAACCCTAAGCCTAACCCTAACACTAAACCTAACATAAACCTAACCCTAAATCTAACCCTAACCCTAATACTAACCCTTACCCTAACCCTAACCTGAAACCCTAAACACTAACCCTAGCCTAACTCTAACCCTAACACTAACCGTAACCTTACCCTTACCCTAACCAAAACCCTAGCCCTAACCCAACCCTAAACTTACCCCTAACCCTAACCTAACACTGACCCAAAACCTAACCCTAAACCTAACCCTAACCCTAACCCTAAACTTAACCGTAACCTAACCCTAACCCTAACCCTAAAGGTAACCTATCCCTAATTCTATCCCTAACTCTAAACCTAACACTAACCCTAACCTTAAACCCTAAACCCTACCCTAACCTAACACAAACCCTAACCGTAAGGCTAACCATAAGCCTAACACTAACCCTAAACCTAACCCTTACCCTAACACTAACCATAACCATAACCCTAACCCTAACTCTATCCCTAAACCTACCCCTATCCTAAGCCTATCCCTAACACTAACCCTTATCCTAAACCTAAACCTAACAGTAACCCTAACCCTAACCCTAAGCCTAACCCTAAACCTAACCCTAACCCTGACCATAACCATAACCCTAAACCCTAATACTAACCCTTACCCTTACCATAACCCTAACGCTAACTTAACCCTAAACCTAACCCTAAAACTACTCTAACCTAACCTACCCTAACTCTAAACCAAACCCTAAACCTAAACCTAACCCTAACCCTAACATTTACATAACAGTAACCCTTACCCTAACCATACCACTAAATCTAACCTTACCCTAACCCTCACCCTAACCCTAACCCTACCCTAATCCTAACCCTAACCCTAATTCTAAACCTTACCCTAACCCTGATCCTAATCTTAACCATAAACCTAACCCTAAACATAACCCTAACCCTAATCCTAACATTTACCCTAACGCTTAGCCTAACCCTAACCCTAACCCTAATACTAAACATATACCTAAACCTAACCCTAACCCTAACACAAACTCTAAACCCTAACCCTAACCCTAACCCTAATCCTAACCCTAAACCTAACCCTAACCCTAACCTAACCCTAAACCTAACCCTATCCCTAACCCTACCCCTAACCCTAACACTAACCCTAACACTAACACTAACCCTAACACAAACCCTAACCCAAAACCCTAACCCTAAACCTAACCCTAAACCTATCCCTAAACGCTAACCCTATCCCTAATCTAACCCTAACCCAAACCCTAACCCTAACCCTAACAATAACCCTAATACTAACCCTAACGATAACCCTAACCTTAAACCCTAAATCCTAAACCTAACTTAACACTAACCCTAACACTAACCCTAACCCTAACCCTAACCCTAACCTAATCCTATCACTAAACCTAACCCTAACCCTCACCTTAAACTTATACCCTAACCCTAACACTAACAGTAAGACTTACGCTAACCTAACCCTAATCCTAAACCTAACCCTAACCCTAAACCCTAACCTAAACCCTGACCCTAGCCTTAAACCTTACCCTAAACCCTAAACCTAACCCTAAACCTAACTCTAACCTTAAACCCTAAACCTTAACCCAATCCTAACACTAACCCTAACCCTAACCTAACCCTAAACCTAACCTTTACCCTAATCCTAACCCTAACCCTAACCCTAACCCGAACATTTACCCCAACACTAACGCTTACCTACACTTAACCCTACGCCTAACACTAATCTAACCCTAATTCTAACCCTAACCCTTATCCTAATCCTAAGAAAAACCCTAACCATAACCCTAAACCTAACCATAACCCAAACCCTAAACCTAACTCTAACCTAACCCTAATCCTATCGCTAACCCTAACCCTAACACTAACCCTTATCCTAACCCTAAGAATAACCATAACTATAATCCTTACCCTAACACTAACCTACCCTAAACCTAAACTTAACCCTAACCCTAACCTAATTCTTAAACCTAACCCTAACCCTAACCTTATACTCTAAACCTAACCTTAACCTTAACCATAACCCTAATGTTAACCTAACCCTAACCCAAACCCTAACTCTAACCGTAACCTTTACCCTAACCTAAACTTAACTCTAAACCTAACCCTAACCCTAACCCTACCCATAACCCTAAGCCTAACCCTGCCCCTAACCCTAACCATAAACCTAATACTAACCCTAAACTAAACATAACGCAAACCCTAATCCTAAACCAAACCCTAACCCTAACATTTACCATAACCCTAACCCTAATCGTTCCCCTACCCTAACCCTAACCCTAAACCTAACCCTAATCCTAACATTAATTCTAAACTTAACCCTACCACTAACCCTAATCCTAACTCAAACCCTAACCCTAACATTTATCCTAACCATAACCTACCCCTAACACTAACCCTAACCCTAAACCTAACCCTAAACTTAACCCTAAACCGTAACCCTAACACTAAACCTAATCCTAACCCTAACCCTAACCTTAACCCTAACTCTAACCCTAACTATAAACCTACCCCTAAACCTACCCAAACTCTAACACTAAACTAACCCAAATTTAACTCCAGCTCTACCCCTAATCCTACACCTAACACTAAACCTAACCCTAAACCCTAACCCTAAACATAAACCTAAATGTAAACCTAACCCTAAAACCTAACACTAACCTTAACATAACCATAACACTAACCGTAACCCAAACCCTAAACTAACCCTAACCCAAACCCTAAACCTACCCCTAACCCTAACCCTAAACCTAACCCTAACCCTTATCCTAACCTTAAGAATAACCCTAACCCCTAACCCTAACCCTAAACCTAACTCTAAACCTAAACCTAAACCTAAACCTAACCCTAACCATAACACTAAACCTAACCCTAAACCCTAACCCTAAACGTAACCCTAACTCTAACCCTAAGCTAACACTAACCCTATCCCTAATCTAACCCTAAACCAAACCCTAACCCTAACCCTAAACCTAATCCTAACCCTAACCCTAACCCTAACATTTACCCTAACCCTAACCCTAACCCTAATCCTTCCCCTACCCCAACCCTAACCCTAACCCTAGCTCTAATGCTAACCCTAACCCTAACCCTAAAACTATCTCTAACCCTATCCCTAACCCTAACCTAACTTAACCCTAACCGCAACCCTAAACCTACCTAACCATAACCCTAAATTTAACCCTAAACCCTAACTCTAACCCTAACCCTAAACCTAACCTTTACCTTAACCCTAACTTTAAACCCTAAACCCTAACGCTAATGTAACACTAACCCTAACCGTAACCCTAACGCTAATCTAACCCTATCCCTTACCCAACTCTAACCCTAACCCTAACATAACACTAACCCCAAACCTAACCCTAACCCTAACCCTAAACCTAACCCTATCCCTAACCTAACTCTACCCGATACCCTAACCTTAACCCTAACCGTAACCCGAAACTTACCGTAACCTTAAACCCGAAACCGATCCTTAACCTTAACCCTAATCCTAATGTTAACCTAACCCAAACCCTAAACCTAACCCTAACCGTAAACCTTACACTAACATAAACTTAACTCTAAACCTAACCCTAACACTAAACCCTAACACAAACCCTAAACCTAACCCTAATTCTAACCCTAACCCTAACATTAACACTGAATCCTAACCCTAACCCTAACCCTAACCCTAACGCAAAACTAACCCTAAACCTCACCTTAACCCTAACACTGACCCTAATGTAACACTAACCCAAACCCTAAACTTAACCATAAACATAACCTTAACCTAACCCTAACTCTAAACCTAAGCCTAAACCTAACCCTAACCTAAACCAAACCCAAATCCTAACCCTAAACCTAACCCTAAACTAAACTTAACCTTAACCTGAAACCTAACCCTTATCAAAACCCTAACACTTAACCTAACCATAACGCTAACCTAACCCTAACCTTAACCCTAACCCTAACCCTAACCCTAAACGTAACCCTAACCTAACCCTATCCCTAACACTAACCCTAAACCTAACCCTTATACTAACCCTAAGAATAACCCTAAATATAACCCTAACCCTAACCCTAACCCTAACCCTAAACCTAAACCTAAACCTAACCCTAACCCTAAACCCTAACCCTAACTCTAACCCTAACCCTAACCTAACCCTAACACTAATCCTAACCCTAAACCTAACCCTAAACTTAACCCTAAACCTTAACCCTAACACTAAACCTAATCCAAACCCTAACCCTAACCTAACCCTTACCTTAACCCTAACTCGAAACCTAACTATAAACCTACCCCTAAACCTAACCCTAACCCTAACCCTAACCTAACCCAAATCTACTCCAGCTCTACTCTTAATCCTAAACCTAACACTAATCCTAACCCTAAACCCTAACCTTAAACATAACCCTAAATTTAAACCTAGCCCTAAAACCTAACACTAACCCTACCATAACCATAACACTAACTGTAACCCAAACCCTAAACTAACCCTAACGCAAACCCTAACCCTATCCCTAACCCTAACCCTAACCCTAACCCTAACCCTAACCTAAACCTAACTCTAACCTTAACCCAATCCCTATCCCTAACCTAACCCTAACCCTAACCCCTAACCCTAACCCTAAACCTAAACGTAACCCTAACCATAACACTAAACCTAACTCTAAACCCTAACCCTAAACGTAATCCCTACCCTAATGTTAACCTAACCCTAACACTAAACATAACCCTAAATGTAACCCTTACACTAACTTAAACTTAACTCTAAACCTAACCCTAACACTATCCCTAACCCTAACCCTAACCCTAACATTTACCCTAACACTGAACCTTACCCTAACACTACACCTAACCCTAAAACTAACCCTAAAATTAACCCTAACACTAAACACTAACAGTAACCCTAACACTAACCCTAAGATTAACCCTAACCCTAACCCAAACCTAACCCTAACCCAAACCCTAAACCTATCCCTAAACATAACCGTAACCCTAACCTTAACACTGAACCCTAACCCTAACCCTAACCCTAACCCTAAACGAAACCTAACCCAAAACCTATCCCTAAACCTAAACCTCACCCTAACCTTAACCCTAACACTTACGCTAACCTAACCCTAAACCTAAACATAACCATAACCCTAACCCTAATCCTAACCTAACCCAAGTCTAAACCTACCCTTAACCCTAACTGTAACCCTAACATTTACCCTAACACTAACCCTTACCCTATCCCTAATGCAACCCCTAAACTAACCTTAACACCAACCCTAACCCTAAATGTTAACCATAAATCTAATACTCAACCTAACCCCAACCTAATCCTAACCCTAACCCTAACCCTAACCCTAACCTAAACTTAAACCAAATCCCAACCCTAACCCTAACCGTAACCCAAACCCTAAACTAACCCTAACCCAAACCCTAAACCTACCGCTAACCCTAACCCTAACCCTAACCCTAAACCTAACCCTAACCTAAACCTAACTCTAACCCTAACCCAATCCCTATCCCTAACCCAACCCCTAACCCTAACCCTAAACCTAACCCTAAACCTAAACCTAAACCTAACCCTAACCATAATACTAAACCTAACCCTAAACCCTAAACCTAAACGTAACCCTAAC
>NC_142501.1:1493527-1526027 GCF_057876585.1 Rhinolophus sinicus | reverse complement strand
CCCTAACCCTAACCCTACCCTTAACCCTAAGCCTAACCCTGCCCCTAACCCTAACCATAAACCTAATACTAACCCTAAACTAAACATAACGCAAACCTAATCCTAAACCAAACCCTAACCCTAACATTTACCCTAACCCTAACCCTAATCGTTCCCCTACCCTAACCCTAACCCTAAACCTAACCCTAATCCTAACATTAATTCTAAACTTAACCCTAACACTAACCCTAATCCTAACTCAAACCCTAACCCTAACATTTATCCTAACCATAACCTACCCCTAACACTAACCCTAACCCTAAACCTAACCCTAAACTTAACCCTAAACCGTAACCCTAACACTAAACCTAATCCTAACCCTAACCCTAACCTTAACCCTAACTCTAACCCTAACTATAAACCTACTCCTAAACCTAACCCAAACTCTAACACTAAACTAACCCTAATTTAACTCCAGCTCTACCCCTAATCCTACACCTAACACTAAACCTAACCCTAAACCCTAACCCTAAACATAAACCTAAATGGAAACCTAACCCTAAAACCTAACACTAACCTTAACATAACCATAACACTAACTGTAACCCAAACCCTAAACTAACGCTAACCCAAACCCTAAACCTACCCCTAACCCTAACCCTAACCCTAACCCTAAACCTAACCCTAACCCTTATCCTAACCTTAAGAATAACCCTAACCCCTAACCCTAACCCTAAACCTAACTCTAAACCTAAACCTAAACCTAAACCTAACCCTAACCATAACACTAAACCTAACCCTAAACCCTAACCCTAAACGTAACCCTAACCCTAACCCTAAGCTAACACTAACCCTATCCCTAATCTAACCTAAACCAAACCCTAACCCTAACCCTAAACCTAATCCTAACCCTAACCCTAACCCTAACATTTACCCTAACCCTAACCTAACCCTAATCCTTCCCCTACCCCAACCCTAACCCTAACCCTAACCCTAAACCTAACCCTATCCCTAACCTAACTCTACCCGAAACCCTAACCTTAACCCTAACCGTAACCCGAAACTTACCGTAACCTTAAACCCGAAACCGAACCTTAACCTTAACCCTAATCCTAATGTTAACCTAACCCTAACCCTAAACCTAACCCTAACCGTAAACCTTACACTAACATAAACTTAACTCTAAACCTAACCCTAACACTAAACCCTAACACAAACCCTAAACCTAACCCTAATTCTAACCCTAACCCTAACATAATACTGAATCCTAACCCTAACCCTAACCCTAACCCTAACGCAAAACTAACCCTAACGCTCACCCTAACCCTAACACTGACCCTAATGTAACACTAACCCAAACCCTAAACTTAACCATAAACCTAACCTTAACCTAACCCTAACTCTAAACCTAAGCCTAAACCTAACCCTAACCTAAACCAAACCCAAATCCTAACCCTACACCTAACCCTAACCCTAAACTTAACCTTAACCCTGAACCCTAACCCTTATCAAAACCCTAACACTTAACCTAACCATAACGCTAACCTAACCCTAAACCTAACCCTAACCCTAGCCCTAACCCTAAACCTAACCCTAACCTAACCCTAACACTAATCCTAACCCTAAACCTAACCCTAAACTTAACCCTAAACCGTAACCTTAACACTAAACCTAATCCAAACCCTAACCCTAACCTAACCCTTACCTTAACCCTAACTCGAAACCTAACTATAAACCTACCCCTAAACCTAACCCTAACCCTAACCCTAACCTAACCCAAATCTACTCCAGCTCTACCCTTAATCCTAAACCTAACACTAATTCTAACCATAAACCCTAACCTTAAACATAACCCTAAATTTAAACCTAACCCTAAAACCTAACACTAACCCTACCATAACCATAACACTAACCGTAACACAAACCGTAAACTAACCCTAACGCAAACCCTAACCCTATCCCTAACCCTAACCCTAACCCTAACCCTAACCCTAACCCTAACCTAAACCTAACTCTAACCTTAACCCAATCCCTATCCCTAACCTAACCCTAACCCTAACCCCTAACCCTAACCCTAAACCTAAACGTAACCCTAACCATAACACTAAACCTAACTCTAAACCCTAACCCTAAACGTAACCCTACCCTAATGTTAACCTAACCCTAACACTAAACATAACCCTAAATGTAACCCTTACACTAACTTAAACTTAACTCTAAACCTAACCCTAACACTATCCCTAACCCTAACCCTAACCCTAACATTTACCCTAACACTGAACCTTACCCTAACACTACACCTAACCCTAAAACTAACCCTAAAATTAACCCTAACACTAAACCCTAACAGTAACCCTAACACTAACCCTAAGATTAACCCTAACCCTAACCCAAACCTAACCCTAACCCAAACCCTAAACCTATCCCTAAACATAACCGTAACCCTAACCTTAACACTGAACCCTAACCCTAACCCTAACCCTAAACGAAACCTAACCCAAAACCTATCCCTAAACCTAAACCTCACCCTAACCTTAACCCTAACACTTACGCTAACCTAACCCTAAACCTAAACATAACCATAACCCTAACCCTAATCCTAACCTAACCCAAGTCTAAACCTACCCTTAACCCTAACTGTAACCCTAACATTTACCCTAACACTAACCCTTACCCTATCCCTAATGCAACCCCTAAACTAACCTTAACACCAACCCTAACCCTAAATGTTAACCATAAATCTAATACTCAACCTAACCCCAACCTAATCTTAAACCTAACCCTAACCATAACCTAACCTTAAACCAAATCCCAACCCTAACCCTAACCGTAACCCAAACCCTAAACTAACCCTAAACCAAACCCTAAACCTACCCCTAACCCTAACCCTAACCCTAACCCTAAACCTAACCCTAACCTAAACCTAACTCTAACCCTAACCCAATCCCTATCCCTAACCTAACGCTAACCCTAACCCTAAACTTAACCATAAACCTAACCTTAACCTAACCCTAACTCTAACCTAAGCCTAAACCTAACCCTAACCTAAACCAAACCCAAATCCTAACCCTAAACCTAACCCTAACCCTAAACTTAATCTTAACCCTGAACCCTAACCCTTTACAAAACCCTAACACTTAACCTAAACATAACGCTAACCTAACCCTAACCCTAACCCTAGCCCTAAACCTAAACCTAACCCTAACCTAACCCTATCCCTAACCCTAACCCTAAACCTAACCCTTATACTAACCCTAAGAATAACCCTAAATATAACCCTAACCCTAACCCTAACCCTAAACCTAAACCTAAACCTAACCCTAACCCTAAACCCTAACCCTAACTCTAACCCTAACCCTAACCTAACCCTAAAACTAATCCTAACCCTAAACCTAACCCTAAACTTAACCCTAAACCGTAACCCTAACACTAAACCTAATCCAAACCCTAACCCTAACCTAACCCTAACCTTAACCCTAACTCTAACCCTAACTATAAACCTACCCCTAAACCTAACCCTAACCCTAACCCTAACCTAACCCAAGTCTAACTCCAGCTCTACCCGTAATCCTAAACCTAACACTAATCCTAACCCTAAACCCTAACCTTAAACATAACCCGAACTTTAAACCTAACCCTAAAACCTAACACTAACCCTACCATAACCATAACACTAACCGTAACCCAAACCCTAAACTAACCCTAACCCAAACCCTAACCCTATCCCTAACCCTAACCCTAACCCTAACCCTAACCCTTACCCTAACCCTAACCTAAACCTAACTCTAACCCTAACCCAATCCCTATCCCTAACCTAACCCTAACCCTAACCCCTAACCCTAACCCTAAACCTAAACGTAACCCTAACCATAACACTAAACCTAACTCTAAACCCTAACCCTAAACGTAACCCTACCCTAATGTTAACCTAACCCTAACACTAAACATAACCCTAAATGTAACCCTTACACTAACTTAAACTTAACTCTAAACCTAACCCTAACACTATGCCTAACCTTAACCCTAACCCTAACATTTACCCTAACACTGAACCTTACCCTAACACTACACCTAACCCTAAAACTAACGCTAAAATTAACCCTAACACTAAACCCTAACAGTAACCCTAACACTAACCCTAAGATTAACCCTAACCCTAACCCAAACCTAACCCTAACCCAAACCCTAAACTTATCCCTAAACATAACCGTAACCCTAACCTTAACACTGAACCCTAACCCTAACCCTAACCCTAACCCTAACCCTAAACGAAACCTAACACAAAACCTATCCCTAAACCTAAACATCACCCTAACCTTAACCCTAACACTTACGCTAACCTAACCCTAAACCTAAACATAACCCTAACCCTAACCCTAATCCTAACCTAACCCAAGTCTAAACCTACCCTTAACCCTAACTGTAACCCTAACATTTACCCTAACACTAACCCTCACCCTATCCCTTATGCAACCCCTAAACTAACCTTAACACCAACCGAACCCAAAATGTTAACCATAAATCTAATACTCAACCTAACCCCAACCTAATCCTAACCCTAACCCTAACCCTAACCTAACCTTAAACCAAATCCTAACCCTAACCCTAACCTAACGCTAACCCAAAACCTAGCCCTAGCCCTAACCCTAATCATAACCCTAACCATAAACCCTAACCGTAAACCTAACCGTTACCCTAACCCTAACGGTAACCTAACCCTAACCCTAAATCTAACCCTAACACTAACCCTAACTCTAACATTTACCCTAACACTAACCCTTACCCTAACCCTACCCCTACCCCTAACACTAAACTAAACACTAAACCTAAACGTTAACCATAACCCTAACAATAAACCTAACCCTAACCCTAACCCTAACATTTACCCTACAGTAACCCTTACCCTAACCCTATCTCTAACGCTAACCCTAACCCTATCACTAACACTAACCCAAAACGCTAACCCTAACCCTAACACTAACCCTAACCCTAACACTAAACCTAACCCTAACCGTAACCCTAACCCTAACCCTAAACTTAAACCTAACCTATACCTTAACCCTAACCCTAACGTATCCCTAATCCTAAACCTTACCTAACCTAACCCTAACCTTAACCCTAAACCATATCCCTAACCCTAACCCTATCCGTAACACTAACGTAAACCTAACCCTAAAAATAACCCTAAAGTTAAACCCTAACCCTAACCCTAAACTAACCCTAACACCTACCATAACCCTAATCCTAACCCCTAAACCTAACCCTAAACCTAACACTAACACTAACGTAACCCTAACCCAAACCCTAAACCCTAACCCTAAACCTAACCCCAACGCTAACCCTAAACCTAACCTAACTGAACCCTAATCGCAACCCTAAACCTACCTAACCATAACCCTAAATTTAACCCTAAACCCTAACCCTAACATAACATTAACCCTAATCATAACCGTAACCCTAACTTAACCCTATCCCTTAACCAACCCTAACCCTAACCCAACATAACACTAACCCAAAACCTAACCCTAACCCTAAACCTAACCCTATCCCTAACCGAAATCTAACCGAAACCCTAAACTTAACCCTAACCGTAACCCGAAACCTAACCGTAACGTTAAACCTGAAACCGAAACATAACCTTAACTCTAACCCTAATGTTAACCTAACCCAAACCCTAACCCTACCACTAACCATAACACTAAACCCTTACCAAAACCCTAACCCTAACCCTAACCCTAACCCTAACCCTAACCGTAACCCAAACATAACCCTAACCCAAACCCTAAACGTAACCCTAACCCTAACCCTAACTCTAAACTTAACACTGAATCCTAACCCTAAACCTCACCCTAACCTAACACTAAACCAACCCTAACTCTTACCCTAACCCTTTCCCTAACTCTAAGCTAAGTCTAACTCTAACCCTAACCCTAACCCGAACCTTAACCTAACCTGAACCCAAACCCTAACCCTAACCCTTACCCTAACCTAACCCTAACCCTAATCCTAATCCTAACACTACCCTAACCCTAACCCTAACCTAACCCTAACCCTAACCCTGACCTAACCCTAACCCTAAACCTAAACTCTAACCCTAATCCTAACCATAAACCTAACCTAACCCTAACCCTAACCCTGACCTAACCCTAACCCTAAACCTAAACCCTAACCCTAATCCTAACCATAAACCTAACCTAACCCTAACCCTAACCCTGACCTAACCCTAACCCTAACCCTAATCCTAACCCTACCCTAACCCTAACCCTAACCTAACCCTAACCCTAACCCTGACCTAACCCTAACCCTAAACCTAAACCCTAACCCTAATCCTAACCATAAACCTAACCCTAATCCTAACCGTAACCCTAAAGCTAACCCTAACCCTAACCCTAATCCTAAATCATAAAGCTAACCCTAACCCTAACCCTAACCCTAACCCTAACCATAAACCCTAACCCTAACACTAAACTTAAACCTAACCCTAATCCTAACCTAACACTAACCATAAACCTAACCCTAACCGTAACCCTAACGCAAACCTAACGCAAACAATAACCTAACGTTAAACCCTAACCCTAACACTAACGTAACTCTAACCCTAACATTAACCCTAACCCTAATCCTCACCCCTAACCCTAACCCTAAGCCTAACCCTATCATTTACCCTAACCCTAACCCTAACCCTAAGACAAACACTAACCATAAACCCTAACCATATCCCTAAAATTAACCCTAACCCTAACAATAACCTTAACCCTAACCATACCCATAACCCTAACCCTAACCCTAAACCTAACGTAAATCTAACTCTAACCCTAACACTAACCCTAAACTAACCCTAACCCAAACCCTATCCCTAACACTAACCCTAAACCTATCCCTAACTTTAACCCTAAACCCTAACCCTAACCCAATATCCTAATCCTAAGAATAACTCTAACCCTAACCCTAAGCCTAACCCTAACCTTAAACCCTAAACCAAACCTTAAATTTAACACTAAACCTAAAGTTAACCTAACCCTAACCCTAACCCTAATCCTAAATCATAATCCTAACCCTAACCCTAACCCTAACCCTAACCCTAACCATAAACCCTAACCCTAACACTAAACTTAAACCTAACCCTAATCCTAACCTAACACTAACCACAAACCTAACCCTAACCGTAACCCTAACGCAAACCTAACGCAAACAATAACCTAACGTTAAACCCTAACCCTAACACTAACGTAACTCTAACCCTAACATTAACCCTAACCCTAATCCTCACCCCTAACCCTAACCCTAACCCTAACCCTAACATTTACCCTAACCCTAACCCTAACCCTAAGACAAACACTAACCATAAACCCTAACCCTATCCCTAAAACTAACCGTAACCCTAACAATAACCCTAACCCTAACCATACCCATAACCCTAACCCTAACCCTAAACCTAACGTAAATCTAACTCTAACCCTAACTCTAACCCTAAACTAACCCTAACCCAAACCCTAACCCAATATCCTAATCTTAAGAATAACACTAACCCTAACCATAAGCCTAACCCTAACCTTAAACCCTAAACCTAACCTTAAATTTAACACTAAACCTAAAGTTAACCTAACCCTAACCCTAACATTTACCCTAACCCTAAACCTAACACTACCCCTATACCTACCCCTAAGCCTAACCCTAACCGTAAACTTAACCCTAAATCTAACTCTAAACCCTAAACCCGACCCAATCCTAACACTAACCATAACCCTAACCTAACCCTAACCCTAACCCTGAACCCTAAACCGTAACCCTAACTTAACACTAACTGCAACCCTAACTCTAACCTAACCCTAACACTAACCCTAATCGTAACCCTAACCTGACACTAACCCTAACGCTAACCCTAACCCTAACCCTAACACTAACCCTAAACCTAAACCTAACCCTAACCCTAAACCCAAACCCTAAGACTTAAACTATCCTAACACTAACCCTAACCGTAACCCTAAATCATAAACCTAACCCTAATCCTAACCGTAACCCTAACCCTAAACTAACCGTAATCCAAAACCTAACCCTAACCCTAACTCTAACTTTAAACATAACACTAACACTAACACTAACCCTAACCCTAACCCTAACCCTAAACCATAACTCTAACACTAATCCTAACCTTAAACCTAACCCTAACCTAATCCTAAACGAAACCCTAACCCTAACCCTAACGTTAACCCTAACCATAACTCTAAACCCTAACCCAAACACTAAACCTAAACCTAACCCTAACCCTAACCTATCCCTAACACTCACCCTAACCCTAACCCTAATCATAAAACCTAAACCCTAACCCTAACCTAACACTAAGAGTAACCCTAACCAAACCTAACCCGAACCCTAAGTTTAACCCTAACCTACTCCTAAACCAAATCCTAACCCTAACACTAACCTTAAACCTAACCCTAACCCTAACCTAAACCTAACCCAATACCTAACACTAACCCTAACACTAACCCTAACCCTAACCTAACCCTAACCCTAACGTAACACAACTCTAAACCTAACCCTAACCCTAACCGTAAGCCTAACATTTACCTAACACTAACACTTACCCTAACCTAAACCCTACCCCTAACACTAACTTTAACACTAACCCTAACGCTAAACCTTAACCATAACACTAACACTAAACCTAACCCTAACCCTAACCTTAACCCTAACCCTAATCCTAACCCTAACCTAAACCTAAACCAAATACTAACCATAACCCTAAACCTACCCTAATCTAAACCTAACCCAAACCCTAAACTAACCCTAACCCTAACATTTACCCTAACACTAACCCTTACCCTTAACCTATCCCTGACGCTAACCCTAACACTAACACTAACCCTAACCCAAAACGCTAACCCTAAACCTATCACTATCACTAACCCTAAGTCTAACCCTAAACCTAAACCCTAAACCGAACCCTAACCATAACCTACCCCTAACCAAAACCTTAACCCTAGCACTAAAGCAAACCCTAATCCTAACTTAACCTAAGCCTAACCCTAACACTCATATTTACCCTAACTCTAACCCTCACCCTAACCCTACCCCTGACGCTAACATTAACCCTAACACTAAGCCTAACCCTAAACCCTAACCCTAACCCTAACCCTAACACTAAACCTATCCCTAAACCATAACCCTAACCCTAACCCAAACCCTAACCCTAAACCTAACAAAACCAAACCTTAATCTAACTCTAAACCTAACCCTAACCCTAACACTAACATTTACCCTAACCCTAATCCTAACCCTAACCCTACCCCTAACACTAAACTTAACCCTAACACTAGCCCGAAACTCTATCCTTATCCCTAGCTCTAACCCTAACCCTAACCCTAACCCTAACACTAAACCTAAACCTAACCCTAACCCTAAACTAACACTAACCGTAACCCTAACCCTAACCGTAAACCTAATATTAAAACCTAAACCCTAACCCTAACCTAACACTAACCCTAACCCTAACTCTAACCTAACCCTAACACTAGCTGAAACCCTAACCTTATCCCTAGCTCTAACCCTAACCATAACCCTACCCCTAAAACTAACCCTAAACCTAACCCTAAACCTTACACTAAACCTAATCTAAACTTAACCCTAACCCTAACCCAAACCCTAAACCTAACCCTAACCTAACCATAACATTAACCCTAAACCCTAAACCCAACACTAAACCTAAACCTAACCCTAACCCTAACCTAACACTAACCCTAACCCTAACCCTAACCGTAACCCTAATATTAAACCTCAAACCCTAACCCTAACCTAACACTAACCCTAACCCTAACCCTAACCTAACCCTAACCCTAACCCTAACCCTAACGCTAACCCTAAACCCTAAACCTAACCCTAATCCTTACCCTAATATAACCCTAAACCTAACCCTAACCCTAATCCTAACAATAACCCTAACCCTAAACTAACCCTAACCCTAACCCTAACCCTATCCCTAAACCAAACCCTAACCTACGCCTATTGCTAACCTAACCCTTAATCTAACTCTAACCCTAACCCTAACCCTAACCCTAACCGTAACCCAAACATAACCCTAACCCAAACCCTAAACGTAACCCTAACCCTAACCCTAACTCTAAACTTAACACTGAATCCTAACCCTAAACCTAACCCTAACCTAACACTAAACCAACCCTAACTCTTACCCTAACCCTTTCCCTAACTCTAAGCTAAGTCTAACTCTAACCCTAACCCTAACCCGAACCTTAACCTAACCTGAACCCTAACCCTAACCCTAACCCTAACCCTATCCCTAACCGTAACCCTAAACTTAACCCTAAACCCTAAGCCTAAACATAACCATAACCCTAAAGCAAACCTAACCTTAACCCTAAACCTAAACCTAACACTAACCCTAACCCTAACATAACCATAACCCTAACGCTAACCCTAATCCTAACCTAACAATAAACCTAATCCCTAACCCTAACCCTAACCCTAACCTAACCCTAACCCTAACCCTACCCTTAACCCTAAGCCTAACCCTGCCCCTAACCCTAACCATAAACCTAATACTAACCCTAAACTAAACATAACGCAAACCCTAATCCTAAACCAAACCCTAACCCTAACATTTACCCTAACCCTAACCCTAATCGTTCCCCTACCCTAACCCTAACCCTAAACCTAACCCTAATCCTAACATTAATTCTAAACTTAACCCTAACACTAACCCTAATCCTAACTCAAACCCTAACCCTAACATTTATCCTAACCATAACCTACCCCTAACACTAACCCTAACCCTAAACCTAACCCTAAACTTAACCCTAAACCGTAACCCTAACACTAAACCTAATCCTAACCCTAACCCTAACCTTAACCCTAACTCTAACCCTAACTATAAACCTACTCCTAAACCTAACCCAAACTCTAACACTAAACTAACCCTAATTTAACTCCAGCTCTACCCCTAATCCTACACCTAACACTAAACCTAACCCTAAACCCTAACCCTAAACATAAACCTAAATGGAAACCTAACCCTAAAACCTAACACTAACCTTAACATAACCATAACACTAACTGTAACCCAAACCCTAAACTAACGCTAACCCAAACCCTAAACCTACCCCTAACCCTAACCCTAACCCTAACCCTAAACCTAACCCTAACCCTTATCCTAACCTTAAGAATAACCCTAACCCCTAACCCTAACCCTAAACCTAACTCTAAACCTAAACCTAAACCTAAACCTAACCCTAACCATAACACTAAACCTAACCCTAAACCCTAACCCTAAACGTAACCCTAACCCTAACCCTAAGCTAACACTAACCCTATCCCTAATCTAACCTAAACCAAACCCTAACCCTAACCCTAAACCTAATCCTAACCCTAACCCTAACCCTAACATTTACCCTAACCCTAACCTAACCCTAATCCTTCCCCTACCCCAACCCTAACCCTAACCCTAACCCTAGCCGTAATGCTAACACTAACCCTAACCCTAAAACTATCTCTAACCCTATCCCTAACCCTAACCTAACTTAACCCTAACCGCAACCCTAAACCTACCTAACCATAACCCTAAATTTAACCCTAAACCCTAACTCTAACCCTAACCCTAAACCTAACCTTTACCTTAACCCTAACTTTAAACCCTAAACCCTAACCCTAATGTAACAGTAACCCTAACCGTAACCCTAACGCTAATCTAACCCTATCCCTTACCCAAACATAACCCTAACCCTAACATAACACTAACCCCAAACCTAACCCTAACCCTAACCCTAAACCTAACCCTATCCCTAACCTAACTCTACCCGAAACCCTAACCTTAACCCTAACCGTAACCCGAAACTTACCGTAACCTTAAACCCGAAACCGAACCTTAACCTTAACCCTAATCCTAATGTTAACCTAACCCTAACCCTAAACCTAACCCTAACCGTAAACCTTACACTAACATAAACTTAACTCTAAACCTAACCCTAACACTAAACCCTAACACAAACCCTAAACCTAACCCTAATTCTAACCCTAACCCTAACATTAACACTGAATCCTAACCCTAACCCTAACCCTAACCCTAACGCAAAACTAACCCTAACCCTCACCCTAACCCTAACACTGACCCTAATGTAACACTAACCCAAACCCTAAACTTAACCATAAACCTAACCTTAACCTAACCCTAACTCTAAACCTAAGCCTAAACCTAACCCTAACCCTAAAGTTAACCTTAACCCTGAACCCTAACCCTTATCAAAACCCTAACACTTAACCTAACCATAACGCTAACCTAACCCTAAACCTAACCCTAACCCTAACCCTAACCCTAAACCTAACCCTAACCTAACCCTAACACTAATCCTAACCCTAAACCTAACCCTAAACTTAACCCTAAACCGTAACCGTAACACTAAACCTAATCCAAACCCTAACCCTAACCTAACCCTTACCTTAACCCTAACTCGAAACCTAACTATAAACCTACCCCTAAACCTAACCCTAACCCTAACCCTAACCTAACCCAAATCTACTCCAGCTCTACCCTTAATCCTAAACCTAACACTAATCCTAACCCTAAACCCTAACCTTAAACATAACCCTAAATTTAAACCTAACCCTAAAACCTAACACTAACCCTACCATAACCATAACACTAACCGTAACACAAACCCTAAACTAACCCTAACGCAAACCCTAACCCTATCCCTAACCCTAACCCTAACCCTAACCCTAACCCTAACCCTAACCTAAACCTAACTCTAACCTTAACCCAATCCCCATCCCTAACCTAACCCTAACCCTAACCCCTAACCATAACCCTAAACCTAAACGTAACCCTAACCATAACACTAAACCTAACTCTAAACCCTAACCTTAAACGTAACCCTACCCTAATGTTAACCTAACCCTAACACTAAACATAACCCTAAATGTAACCCTTACACTAACTTAAACTTAACTCTAAACCTAACCCGAACACTATCCCTAACCCTAACCCTAACCCTAACATTTACCCTAACACTGAACCATACCCTAACACTACACCTAACCCTAAAACTAACCCTAAAATTAACCCTAACACTAAACCCTAACAGTAACCCTAACACTAACCCTAAGATTAACCCTAACCCTAACCCAAACCTAACCCTAACCCAAACCCTAAACCTATCCCTAAACATAACCGTAACCCTAACCTTAACACTGAACCCTAACCCTAACCCTAACCTAACCCTAAACGAAACCTAACCCAAAACCTATCCCTAAACCTAAACCTCACCCTAACCTTAACCCTAACACTTACGCTAACCTAACCCTAAACCTAAACATAACCATAACCCTAACCCTAATCCTAACCTAACCCAAGTCTAAACCTACCCTTAACCCTAACTGTAACCCTAACATTTACCCTAACACTAACCCTTACCCTATCCCTAATGCAACCCCTAAACTAACCTTAACACCAACCCTAACCCTAAATGTTAACCATAAATCTAATACTCAACCTAACCCCAACCTAATCTTAAACCTAACCCTAACCATAACCTAACCTTAAACCAAATCCCAACCCTAACCCTAACCGTAACCCAAACCCTAAACTAACCCTAAACCAAACCCGAAACCTACCCCTAACCCTAACCCTAACCCTAACCCTAAACCTAACCCTAACCTAAACCTAACTCTAACCCTAACCCAATCCCTATCCCTAACCTAACGCTAACCCTAACCCTAAACCTAACCCTAACCCTTATCCTAACCTTAAGAATAACCCTAACCCCTAACCCTAACCCTAAACCTAACCCTAAACCTAAACCTAAACCTAAACCTAACCCTAACCATAATACTAACCCTAACCGTAAACCCTAAACCTAAACGTAACCCTAACCATAACCCTAAGCTAACACTAACCCTATCCCTAATATAACCCTAAACCAAACCCTAACCCTAACCCTAAACCTAATCCTAACCCTAACCCTAACCCTAACATTTACCCTAACCCTAACCCTAACCCTAATCCTTCCCCTACCCCAACCCTAACCCTAACCCTAACCCTAACCTAACCTTAAACCAAATCCTAACCCTAACCCTAACCTAACGCTAACCCAAAACCTAGCCCTAGCCCTAACCCTAATCATAACCCTAACCATAAACCCTAACCGTAAACCTAACCGTTACCCTAACCCTAACGGTAACCTAACCCTAACCCTAAATCTAACCCTAACACTAACCCTAACTCTAACATTTACCCTAACACTAACCCTTACCCTAACCCTACCCCTACCCCTAACACTAAACTAAACACTAAACCTAAACGTTAACCATAACCCTAACAATAAACCTAACCCTAACCCTAACCCTAACATTTACCCTACAGTAACCCTTACCCTAACCCTATCTCTAACGCTAACCCTAACCCTATCACTAACACTAACCCAAAACGCTAACCCTAACCCTAACACTAACCCTAACCCTAACACTAAACCTAACCCTAACCGTAACCCTAACCCTACCCTAAACTTAAACCTAACCTATACCTTAACCCTAACCCTAACGTATCCCTAATCCTAAACCTTACCTAACCTAACCCTAACCTTAACCCTAAACCATATCCCTAACCCTAACCCTATCCGTAACACTAACGTAAACCTAACCCTAAAAATAACCCTAAAGTTAAACCCTAACCCTAACCCTAAACTAACCCTAACACTAACCATAACCCTAATCCTAACCCCTAAACCTAACCCTAAACCTAACACTAACACTAACGTAACCCTAACCCAAACCCTAAACCCTAACCCTAAACCTAACCCCAACGCTAACCCTAACCCTAACCTAACTGAACCCTAATCGCAACCCTAAACCTACCTAACCATAACCCTAAATTTAACCCTAAACCCTAACCCTAACATAACATTAACCCTAATCATAACCGTAACCCTAACCTAACCCTATCCCTTAACCAACCCTAACCCTAACCCAACATAACACTAACCCAAAACCTAACCCTAACCCTAAACCTAACCCTATCCCTAACCTAACTCTAACCGAAACCCTAAACTTAACCCTAACCGTAACCCGAAACCTAACCGTAACGTTAAACCTGAAACCGAAACATAACCTTAACTCTAACCCTAATGTTAACCTAACCCAAACCCTAACCCTACCACTAACCATAACACTAAACCCTTACCAAAACCCTAACCCTAACCCTAACCCTAACCGTAACCCAAACATAACCCTAACCCAAACCCTAAACGTAACCCTAACCCTAACCCTAACTCTAAACTTAACACTGAATCCTAACCCTAAACCTCACCCTAACCTAACACTAAACCAACCCTAACTCTTACCCTAACCCTTTCCCTAACTCTAAGCTAAGTCTAACTCTAATCCTAACCCTAACCCGAACCTTAACCTAACCTGAACCCAAACCCTAACCCTAACCCTAACCCTAACCCTAACCGTAACCCTAAACTTAACCCTGAACACTAAACCTAACCCTAACCCTTACCCTAACCTAACCCTAACCCTAACCCTAATCCTAACACTACCCTAACCCTAACCCTAACCTAACCCTAACCCTAACCCTGACCTTACCCTAACCCTAAACCTAAACTCTAACCCTAATCCTAACCATAAACCTAACCTAACCCTAACCCTAACCCTGACCTAACCCTAACCCTAAACCTAAACCCTAACCCTAATCCTAACCATAAACCTAACCTAACCCTAACCCTAACCCTGACCTAACCCTAACCCTAACCCTAATCCTAACCCTACCCTAACCCTAACCCTAACCTAACCCTAACCCTAACCCTGACTTAACCCTAACCCTAAACCTAAACCCTAACCCTAATCCTAACCATAAACCTAACCCTAATCCTAACCGTAACCCTAAAGCTAACCCTAACCCTAACCCTAATCCTAAATCATAAAGCTAACCCTAACCCTAACCCTAACCCTAACCCTAACCATAAACCCTAACCCTAACACTAAACTTAAACCTAACCCTAATCCTAACCTAACACTAACCATAAACCTAACCCTAACCGTAACCCTAACGCAAACCTAACGCAAACAATAACCTAACGTTAAACCCTAACCCTAACACTAACGTAACTCTAACCCTAACATTAACCCTAACGCTAATCCTCACCCCTAACCCTAACCCTAACCCTAACCCTATCATTTACCCTAACCCTAACCCTAACCCTAAGACAAACACTAACCATAAACCCTAACCCTATCCCTAAAACTAACCCTAACCCTAACAATAACCTTAACCCTAACCATACCCATAACCCTAACCCTAACCCTAAACCTAACGTAAATCTAACTCTAACCCTAACACTAACCCTAAACTAACCCTAACCCAAACCCTAACCCTAACACTAACCCTAAACCTATCCCTAACTTTAACCCTAAACCCTAACCCTAACCCAATATCCTAATCCTAAGAATAACTCTAACCCTAACCCTAAGCCTAACCCTAACCTTAAACCCTAAACCAAACCTTAAATTTAACACTAAACCTAAAGTTAACCTAACCCTAACCCTAACCCTAATCCTAAATCATAATCCTAACCCTAACCCTAACCCTAACCCTAACCCTAACCATAAACCCTAACCCTAACACTAAACTTAAACCTAACCCTAATCCTAACCTAACACTAACCACAAACCTAACCCTAACCGTAACCCTAACGCAAACCTAACGCAAACAATAACCTAACGTTAAACCCTAAACCTAACACTAACGTAACTCTAACCCTAACATTAACCCTAACCCTAATCCTCACCCCTAACCCTAACCCTAACCCTAACCCTAACATTTACCCTAACCCTAACCCTAACCCTAAGACAAACACTAACCATAAACCCTAACCCTATCCCTAAAACTAACCGTAACCCTAACAATAACCCTAAGATTAACCCTAACCCTAACCCTAACCCTAAACCTAACGTAAATCTAACTCTAACCCTAACTCTAACCCTAAACTAAACTAACCCAAACCCTAACCCTAACACTAACCCTAACCCTAACCCTAACCTTAACCCTAATCCCTAACCCTAACCCAATATCCTAATCCTAAGAATAACACTAACCCTAACCCTAAGCCTAACCCTAACCTTAAACCCTAAACCTAACCTTAAATTTAACACTAAACCTAAAGTTAACCTAACCCTAACCCTAACATTTACCCTAACCCTAAACATAACACTACCCCTATACCTACCCCTAAGCCTAACCCTAACCGTAAACTTAACCCTAAATCTAACTCTAAACCCTAAACCCGACCCAATCCTAACACTAACCATAACCCTAACCTAACCCTAACCCTAACCCTGAACCCTAAACCGTAACCCTAACTTAACACTAACTGCAACCCTAACTCTAACCTAACCCTAACACTAACCCTAATCGTAACCCTAACCTGACACTAACCCTAACACTAACCCTAACCCTAACCCTAACACTAACCCTAATACTAAACCTAACCCTAACCCTAAACCCAAACCCTAAGACTTAAACTATCCTAACACTAACCCTAACCGTAACCCTAAATCATAAACCTAACCCTAATCCTAACCGTAACCCTAACCCTAAACTAACCGTAATCCAAAACCTAACCCTAACCCTAACCCTAACTTTAAACATAACACTAACACTAACACTAACCCTAACCCTAACCCTAACCCTAAACCATAACCCTAACACTAATCCTAACCTTAAACCTAACCCTAACCTAATCCTAAACGAAACCCTAACCCTAACCCTAACGTTAACCCTAACCATAACTCTAAACCCTAACCCAAACACTAAACCTAAACCTAACCCTAACCCTAACCTATCCCTAACACTCACCCTAACCCTAACCCTAATCATAAAACCTAAACCCTAACCCTAACCTAACACTAAGAGTAACCCTAACCAAACCTAACCCGAACCCTAAGTTTAACCCTAACCTACTCCTAAACCAAATCCTAACCCTAACACTAACCTTAAACCTAACCCTAACCCTAACCTAAACCTAACCCAATACCTAACACTAACCCTAACACTAACCCTAACCCTAACCTAACCCTAACCCTAACGTAACACAACTCTAAACCTAACCCTAACCCTAACCGTAAGCCTAACATTTACCTAACACTAACACTTACCCTAACCTAAACCCTACCCCTAACACTAACTTTAACACTAACCCTAACGCTAAACCTTAACCATAACACTAACACTAAACCTAACCCTAACCCTAACCTTAACCCTAACCCTAATCCTAACCCTAACCTAAACCTAAACCAAATACTAACCATAACCCTAAACCTACCCTAATCTAAACCTAACCCAAACCCTAAACTAACCCTAACCCTAACATTTACCCTAACACTAACCCTTACCCTTAACCTATCCCTGACGCTAACCCTAACCCTAACACTAACCCTAACCCAAAACGCTAACCCTAAACCTATCACTATCACTAACCCTAAGTCTAACCCTAAACCTAAACCCTAAACCGAACCCTAACCATAACCTACCCCTAACCAAAATCTTAACCCTAGCACTAAAGCAAACCCTAATCCTAACTTTACCTAAGCCTAACCCTAACACTCATATTTACCCTAACTCTAACCCTCACCCTAACCCTACCCCTGACGCTAACATTAACCCTAACACTAAGCCTAACCCTAAACCCTAAACCTAACACTAACACTAACACTAACCCTAACACAAATCATTACAATAAACCCTAACCCTAACCCAAACCCTAACCCTAAACCTAACAAAACCAAACCTTAATCTAACTCTAAACCTAACCCTAACCCTAACACTAACATTTACCCTAACCCTAATCCTAACCCTAACCCTACCCCTAACACTAAACCTAACCATAACACTAGCCCGAAACTCTATCCTTATCCCTAGCTCTAACCCTAACCCTAACCCTACCGCTAAAACTAACCCTAAACCTAACCCTAAACCTTACACGAACCCTAATCCTAAACTTAACCCTAACCCTAACCTAACCCTAACACAAACCCTAACCCTAACCCTAACCCTAACCCTAACATTAACTCTAACCTAACCCTAACACTAGCCCGAAACCCTAACCTTATCCCTAGCTCTAACCCTAACCATAACCCTACCCCTAAAACTAACCCTAAACCTAACCCTAAACCTTACACTAAACCTAATCTAAACTTAACCCTAACCCTAACCCAAACCCTAAACCTAACCCTAACCTAACAATAACATTAACCCTAAACCCTAAACCCAACACTAAACCTAAACCTAACCCTAACCCTAACCTAACACTAACCCTAACCCTAACCCTAACCCTAACCGTAACCCTAATATTAAACCTCAAACCCTAACCCTAACCTAACACTAACCCTAACCCTAACCCTAACCTAACCCTAACCCTAACCCTAACCCTAACGCTAACCCTAAACCCTAAACCTAACCCTAATCCTTACCCTAATATAACCCTAAACCTAACCTAACCCTAATCCTAACAATAACCCTAACCCTAAACTAACCCTAACCCTAACCCTAACCCTATCCCTAAACCAAACCCTAACCTATGCCTATTGCTAACCTAACCCTAAATCTAACTCTAACCCTAACCCTAACCCTAACCCTAACCGTAACCCAAACATAACCCTAACCCAAACCCTAAACGTAACCCTAACCCTAACCCTAACTCTAAACTATACACTGAATCCTAACCCTAAACCTAACCCTAACCTAACACTAAACCAACCCTAACTCTTACCCTAACCCTTTCCCTAACTCTAAGCTAAGTCTAACTCTAACCCTAACCCTAACCCGAACCTTAACCTAACCTGAACCCAAACCCTAACCCTAACCCTAACCCTAACCGTAACCCTAAACTTAACCCTAAACCCTAAGCCTAAACGTAACCATAACCATAAAGCAAACCTAACCTTAACCCTAAACCTAAACCTAACACTAACCCTAACCCTAACATAACCATAACCCTAACGCTAACCCTAATCCTAACCTAACAATAAACCTAATCCCTAACCCTAACCCTAACCCAAACCCTAACCCTAACCCTAACCTAACCCTAACCCAAACCTTAACCCTCACGCTATCCCTAAACCAAACCCTAACCTATGCCTAATGCTAACCTAACCCTAATTCTAACTCTAAACCTAACCCTAAACCTAACCATAATCGTAACCCTAACCCTAACGCTAACCCTAACCCTAACACTAACCTAACCCTAACCCAAACCCTAATCCTAGACCTAACCCTAACCATAAACCTAAACTTAACCTAACCCTAACCCTAACCCTAAACCTATCCCAAACCTAAACATAAAACAAAACCTAACCCTAATCATATCCCTAACCCTAATCCTAACCATAACCCTAACCTAACGCAAACCAAACCCTAACCATAACCCTAATGTAAAACCCTAACCCTAACCCTAACCATAACCCTAACCCTAACCCTAAGGTAACCCTAACACAAACCCTAACCCTAACTCTAACCCTAACCCTATACCTAACCCTAACCCTAACACTAACCTAACCATAAACCAAACTCTAAACCTAACCCTAAACTAACCCTAACCTAAACCTAACCCTAACCCTAATCTAACCCTAACTCAAACCCTAACCCTAACCCTACCCTAACCCAAATCCAACCCTAAACCTAACCTAACCTAAACCTAAATCTACTCTAAACCTAACCCTAATCTTAACCCCAACATTTACCCTAACCCTAACCCTAACCATAACCCTAAACCCTAAACCTACCCCTAACCTAACCATAACCCTAAACTTAACCCTAACCCTAACCCTAACCTAACCCTAACCCTACCCCTAACCATAATCCTAATCCTAACACCTAATCCTAACCCTAACCCTAACCGTAACATTTACCCTAACCCTAAACCTAATACTACACCTACACCTACCATTAACCCTAACCCTAATACTAACCCTAATCCTAACACTAACCAGAAACTTAAAACTAACCCTAACCCTTATCCTAACCCTAGCCTTAACCCAAACATTTACCCTAAACCTAACCATCACGCTACCCCTAACCCTAAGCGTACCGTACCCCTAACCCTAACTCTAACCGAAACACTGTCCGTAAACCCTAAACGCTAACCCTTACCCTAACACTAAACCTAACCCAAACACTAACCCTAACCCTAAACCCTAACCTAAACCTTAACCCTAACCTTAAACCTAACGTAAACCCTAACCATATCCATAACATAAACCTAACCTAACCCTAAACCTAACCCTAACCCTAACCCTAACCCTAACCAAAACCCTAACCCTAAACCTAAAACTGACCTAAACCTAAACAAATCCCTAACCCTAAACCTAACCCTAACCCTAACACTAACCTTAACCCTAAACACTAACCCTAAAAAAAACTCTAAACTTAACCTAACCTAACGCTAACCTAACCCTAAACCTAACCCTAACCCAAAACCTAACCCTAACCCTAACCCTAACCCTAACCCTAATCATAACCCTAAAATTTACCATAACACTAACCCTCACCCTAACCCTAACCCTAACCCTAACGCTAACCCTAACACTAACCCTAATTCTAACACTAAACCTTACCCTAAACCCTAAATCTAACCCTAACCCAAAACCTAACCCTAATCCTAACCCTAACCCTAAACCAACCGTAATCATAAACCTAATATTTACCCTAAACCTAACCCTAACCCTAACCCTACCCCTAACCCTAAACCTAACCCTAACACTGACCCTAATCCTAACCCTAATCCTAAACCTAACCCTAACCTAACACTAAGACTAACACTAACACTAACCTTAACCGTAAATCCTAAAACTAACCACTAACCCTAACCCTAACCCTAACGCTAGGCTAACCCTAACCCTACCCTTACTCTAAACCTAACCCTAATATAACCTAACCCTACCTCTAAACCTAACACTAACCCTAACCCTAACACTAACCGTAACCCTAACATTTACCATGACACTAACACTTACACTAATCCTACCACTAACCCTAACACTAAACCTAACCTAAATCCTAAGCCTAACCCTTACATCAACCTAACCCTAACCCTAACCCTACCTAACACTAACCTTGACCCTAATCTAAACACAAACCCTAACCCTAACCCTAACCCTTTCCCTAACACTAACCTAAGTCTAACTCTCACTCTAAACCTAACCCTATACTTAAACTAAACTTAACCCAAACCCTAACCCTAACCTTAACCCTAACCCTATCCGTAACCGTAACGTTAACCCTAAACCCTAACCCTAAACCTAACCGTAACCCTAACCTTAAAGCAAACCTAAACCTAACCCTAAACCTAACCCTAACACTAACCCTAACCCTAACCTAACACTAACGCTAACCCTAACTCTAAACCTAAACTAACAATAACCTTAACCCCTAAACCTAACCCTAACCGGAACCCTAAACCTAACCCTAAACACTAAACCTAACCCTAACCCTTACCCTAACCTAACCCTAACCCTAACCCTAATCCTAACACTACCCTAACCCTAACCCTAACCTAACCCTAACACTAACCCTGACCTAACCCTAACCCTAAACCTAAACCCTAACCCTAATCCTAACCATAAACCTAACCTAACCCTAACCCTAACCCTGACCTAACCTTAACCCTAAACCTAAACCCTAACCCTAATCCTAACCATAAACCTAACCTAACCCTAACCCTAACCCTGACCTAACCCTAACCCTAACCCTAATCCTAACCCTACCCTAACCCTAACCCTAACCTAACCCTAACCCTAACCCTGACCTAACCCTAACCCTAAACCTAAACCCTAACCCTAATCCTAACCATAAACCTAACCCTAATCCTAACCGTAACCCTAAAGCTAACCCTAACCCTAACCCTAATCCTAAATCATAAAGCTAACCCTAACCCTAACCCTAACCCTAACCCTAACCATAAACCCT
Source organism: Rhinolophus sinicus (assembly GCF_057876585.1). Classification (NCBI taxonomy): domain Eukaryota; kingdom Metazoa; phylum Chordata; class Mammalia; order Chiroptera; family Rhinolophidae; genus Rhinolophus; species Rhinolophus sinicus. Next base: position 1,503,079 of record NC_142501.1, on the reverse strand, counting down.
AACCCTAACACTAAACTTAAACCTAACCCTAATCCTAACCTAACACTAACCATAAACCTAACCCTAACCGTAACCCTAACGCAAAACTAACGCAAACAATAACCTAACGTTAAGCCCTAACCCTAACACTAACGTAACTCTAACCCTAACATTAACCCTAACCCTAATCCTCACCCCTAACCCTAACCCTAACCCTAACCCTATCATTTAACCTAACCCTAACCCTAACCCTAAGACAAACACTAACCATAAACCCTAACCCTATCCCTAAAACTAACCCTAACCCTAACAATAACCTTAACCCTAACCATACCCATAACCCTAACCCTAACCCTAAACCTAATGTAAATCTAACTCTAACCCTAACTCTAACCCTAAACTAACCCTAACCCAAACCCTAACCCTAACACTAACCCTAACCCTAACCCTAACTTTAACCCTAAACCCTAACCCTAACCCAATATCCTAATCCTAAGAATAACCCTAACCCTAACCCTAAGCCTAACCCTAACCTTAAACCCTAAACCTAACCTTAAATTTAACACTAAACCTAAAGTTAACCTAACCCTAACCCTAACCCTAATCCTAAATCATAATCCTAACCCTAACACTAACCCTAACCCTAACCCTAAACATAAACCCTAACCCTAACACTAAACTTAAACCTAACCCTAATCCTAACCTAACACTAACCACAAAACTAACCCTAACCGTAACCCTAACGCAAACCTAACGCAAACAATAAGCTAACGTTAAACCCTAACCCTAACACTAACGTAACTCTAACCCTAACATTAACCCTAACCCTAATCCTCACCCCTAACCCTAACTCTAACCCTAACCCTAACATTTACCCTAACCCTAACCCTAACCCTAAGACAAACACTAACCATAAACCCTAACCCTATCCCTAAAACTAACCGTAACCCTAACAATAACCCTAACCCTAACCATACCCATAACCCTAACCCTAACCCTAAACCTAACGTAAATCTAACTCTAACCCTAACTCTAACCCTAATCTAACCCTAACCCAAACCCTAACCCTAACTCTAACCCTAACCCTAACCCTAACCTTAACCCTAATCCCTAACCCTAACCCAATATCCTAATCCTAAGAATAACACTAACCCTAACCCTAAGCCTAACCCTAACCTTAAAACCTAAACCTAACCTTAAATTTAACACTAAACCTAAAGTTAACCTAACCCTAACCCTAACATTTACCCTAACCCTAAACCTAACACTACCCCTATACTTACCCCTAAGCCTAACCCTAACCGTAAAATTAACCCTAAATCTAACTCTAAACCCTAAACCCGACCCAATCCTAACACTAACCATAACCCTAACCTAACCCTAACCCTAACCCTGAACCCTAAACCGTAACCCTAACTTAACACTAACTGTAACCCTAACTCTAACCTAACCCTAACACTAACCCTAATCGTAACCCTAACCTGACACTAACCCTAACACTAACCCTAACCCTAACCCTAACACTAACCCTAACCCTAACCCTAACCCTAACACTAACCCTAACCGTAACCCTAAATCATAAACCTAACCCTAATCCTAACCGTAACCCTAACCCTAAACTAACCGTAATCCAAAACCTAACCCTAACCCTAACCCTAACTTTAAACATAACACTAACACTAACACTAACCCTAACCCTAACCCTAACCCTAAACCATAACCCTAACACTAATCTTAACCTTAAACCTAACCCTAACCTAATCCTAAACGAAAACCTAACCCTAACCCTAACGTTAACCCTAACCATAACTCTAAACCCTAACCCAAACACTAAACCTAAACCTAACCCTAACCCTAACCTAACCCTAACACTCACCCTAACCCTAACCCTAATCTTAAAACCTAAACCCTAACCCTAACCTAACACTAAGAGTAACCCTAACCAAACCTAACCCGAACCCTAAGTTTAACCCTAACCTACTCCTAAACCAAATCCTAACCCTAACACTAACCTTAAACCTAACCCTACCCTAACCTAAACCTAACCCAATACCTAACCCTATCCCTAACACTAACCCTAACCCTACCCTAACCCTAACCCTAACGTAACACAACTCTAAACCTAACCCTAACCCTAACCGTAAGCCTAACATTTACCTAACACTAACACTTACCCTAACCTAAACCCTACCCCTAACACTAACTTTAACACTAACCCTAACGCTAAACCTTAACCATAACACTAACACTAAACCTAACCCTAACCCTAACCTAACACTAACCCTAACCCTAACCCTAACCGTAACCCTAATATTAAACCTCAAACCCTAACCCTAACCTAACACTAACCCTAACCTTAACCCTAACCTAACCCTAACCCTAACCCTAACCCTAACGCTAACCCTAAACCCTAAACCTAACCCTAATCCTTACCCTAATATAACCCTAAACCTAACCTAACCCTAATCCTAACAATAACCCTAACCCTAAACTAACCCTAACCCTAACCCTAACCCTATCCCTAAACCAAACCCTAACCTATGCCTATTGCTAACCTAACCCTAAATCTAACTCTAACCCTAACCCTAACCCTAACCCTAACCGTAACCCAAACATAACCCTAACCCAAACCCTAAACGTAACCCTAACCCTAACCCTAACTCTAAACTATACACTGAATCCTAACCCTAAACCTAACCCTAACCTAACACTAAACCAACTCTAACTCTTACCCTAACCCTTTCCCTAACTCTAAGCTAAGTCTAACTCTAACCCTAACCCTAACCCGAACCTTAACCTAACCTGAACCCAAACCCTAACCCTAACCCTAACCCTAACCGTAACCCTAAACTTAACCCTAAACCCTAAGCCTAAACGTAACCATAACCATAAAGCAAACCTAACCTTAACCCTAAACCTAAACCTAACACTAACCCTAACCCTAACATAACCATAACCCTAACGCTAACCCTAATCCTAACCTAACAATAAACCTAATCCCTAACCCTAACCCTAACCCAAACCCTAACCCTAACCCTAACCTAACCCTAACCCAAACCTTAACCCTCACGCTATCCCTAAACCAAACCCTAACCTATGCCTAATGCTAACCTAACCCTAATTCTAACTCTAAACCTAACCCTAAACCTAACCATAATCGTAACCCTAACCCTAACGCTAACCCTAACCCTAACACTAACCTAACCCTAACCCAAACCCTAATCCTAGACCTAACCCTAACCATAAACCTAAACTTAACCTAACCCTAACCCTAACCCTAAACCTATCCCAAACCTAAACATAAAACAAAACCTAACCCTAATCATATCCCTAACCCTAATCCTAACCATAACCCTAACCTAACGCAAACCAAACCCTAACCATAACCCTAATGTAAAACCCTAACCCTAACCCTAACCATAACCCTAACCCTAACCCTAAGGTAACCCTAACACAAACCCTAACCCTAACTCTAACCCTAACCCTATACCTAACCCTAACCCTAACACTAACCTAACCATAAACCAAACTCTAAACCTAACCCTAAACTAACCCTAACCTAAACCTAACCCTAACCCTAATCTAACCCTAACTCAAACCCTAACCCTAACCCTACCCTAACCCAAATCCAACCCTAAACCTAACCTAACCTAAACCTAAATCTACTCTAAACCTAACCCTAATCTTAACCCCAACATTTACCCTAACCCTAACCCTAACCATAACCCTAAACCCTAAACCTACCCCTAACCTAACCATAACCCTAAACTTAACCCTAACCCTAACCCTAACCTAACCCTAACCCTACCCCTAACCATAATCCTAATCCTAACACCTAATCCTAACCCTAACCCTAACCGTAACATTTACCCTAACCCTAAACCTAATACTACACCTACACCTACCATTAACCCTAACCCTAATACTAACCCTAATCCTAACACTAACCAGAAACTTAAAACTAACCCTAACCCTTATCCTAACCCTAGCCTTAACCCAAACATTTACCCTAAACCTAACCATCACGCTACCCCTAACCCTAAGCGTACCGTACCCCTAACCCTAACTCTAACCGAAACACTGTCCGTAAACCCTAAACGCTAACCCTTACCCTAACACTAAACCTAACCCAAACACTAACCCTAACCTTAACCCTAACCTAACCCTAACCCTAACCCTAACCGTAACCCTAATATTAAACCTCAAACCCTAACCCTAACCTAACACTAACCCTAACCTTAACCCTAACCTAACCCTAACCCTAACCCTAACCCTAACGCTAACCCTAAACCCTAAACCTAACCCTAATCCTTACCCTAATATAACCCTAAACCTAACCTAACCCTAATCCTAACAATAACCCTAACCCTAAACTAACCCTAACCCTAACCCTAACCCTATCCCTAAACCAAACCCTAACCTATGCCTATTGCTAACCTAACCCTAAATCTAACTCTAACCCTAACCCTAACCCTAACCCTAACCGTAACCCAAACATAACCCTAACCCAAACCCTAAACGTAACCCTAACCCTAACCCTAACTCTAAACTATACACTGAATCCTAACCCTAAACCTAACCCTAACCTAACACTAAACCAACTCTAACTCTTACCCTAACCCTTTCCCTAACTCTAAGCTAAGTCTAACTCTAACCCTAACCCTAACCCGAACCTTAACCTAACCTGAACCCAAACCCTAACCCTAACCCTAACCCTAACCGTAACCCTAAACTTAACCCTAAACCCTAAGCCTAAACGTAACCATAACCATAAAGCAAACCTAACCTTAACCCTAAACCTAAACCTAACACTAACCCTAACCCTAACATAACCATAACCCTAACGCTAACCCTAATCCTAACCTAACAATAAACCTAATCCCTAACCCTAACCCTAACCCAAACCCTAACCCTAACCCTAACCTAACCCTAACCCAAACCTTAACCCTCACGCTATCCCTAAACCAAACCCTAACCTATGCCTAATGCTAACCTAACCCTAATTCTAACTCTAAACCTAACCCTAAACCTAACCATAATCGTAACCCTAACCCTAACGCTAACCCTAACCCTAACACTAACCTAACCCTAACCCAAACCCTAATCCTAGACCTAACCCTAACCATAAACCTAAACTTAACCTAACCCTAACCCTAACCCTAAACCTATCCCAAACCTAAACATAAAACAAAACCTAACCCTAATCATATCCCTAACCCTAATCCTAACCATAACCCTAACCTAACGCAAACCAAACCCTAACCATAACCCTAATGTAAAACCCTAACCCTAACCCTAACCATAACCCTAACCCTAACCCTAAGGTAACCCTAACACAAACCCTAACCCTAACTCTAACCCTAACCCTATACCTAACCCTAACCCTAACACTAACCTAACCATAAACCAAACTCTAAACCTAACCCTAAACTAACCCTAACCTAAACCTAACCCTAACCCTAATCTAACCCTAACTCAAACCCTAACCCTAACCCTACCCTAACCCAAATCCAACCCTAAACCTAACCTAACCTAAACCTAAATCTACTCTAAACCTAACCCTAATCTTAACCCCAACATTTACCCTAACCCTAACCCTAACCATAACCCTAAACCCTAAACCTACCCCTAACCTAACCATAACCCTAAACTTAACCCTAACCCTAACCCTAACCTAACCCTAACCCTACCCCTAACCATAATCCTAATCCTAACACCTAATCCTAACCCTAACCCTAACCGTAACATTTACCCTAACCCTAAACCTAATACTACACCTACACCTACCATTAACCCTAACCCTAATACTAACCCTAATCCTAACACTAACCAGAAACTTAAAACTAACCCTAACCCTTATCCTAACCCTAGCCTTAACCCAAACATTTACCCTAAACCTAACCATCACGCTACCCCTAACCCTAAGCGTACCGTACCCCTAACCCTAACTCTAACCGAAACACTGTCCGTAAACCCTAAACGCTAACCCTTACCCTAACACTAAACCTAACCCAAACACTAACCCTAACCCTAAACCCTAACCTAAACCTTAACCCTAACCTTAAACCTAACGTAAACCCTAACCATATCCATAACATAAACCTAACCTAACCCTAAACCTAACCCTAACCCTAACCCTAACCCTAACCAAAACCCTAACCCTAAACCTAAAACTGACCTAAACCTAAACAAATCCCTAACCCTAAACCTAACCCTAACCCTAACACTAACCTTAACCCTAAACACTAACCCTAAAAAAAACTCTAAACTTAACCTAACCTAACGCTAACCTAACCCTAAACCTAACCCTAACCCAAAACCTAACCCTAACCCTAACCCTAACCCTAACCCTAATCATAACCCTAAAATTTACCATAACACTAACCCTCACCCTAACCCTAAACCTAACCCTAACGCTAACCCTAACACTAACCCTAATTCTAACACTAAACCTTACCCTAAACCCTAAATCTAACCCTAACCCAAAACCTAACCCTAATCCTAACCCTAACCCTAAACCAACCGTAATCATAAACCTAATATTTACCCTAAACCTAACCCTAACCCTAACCCTACCCCTAACCCTAAACCTAACCCTAACACTGACCCTAATCCTAACCCTAATCCTAAACCTAACCCTAACCTAACACTAAGACTAACACTAACACTAACCTTAACCGTAAATCCTAAAACTAACCACTAACCCTAACCCTAACCCTAACGCTAGGCTAACCCTAACCCTACCCTTACTCTAAACCTAACCCTAATATAACCTAACCCTACCTCTAAACCTAACACTAACCCTAACCCTAACACTAACCGTAACCCTAACATTTACCATGACACTAACACTTACACTAATCCTACCACTAACCCTAACACTAAACCTAACCTAAATCCTAAGCCTAACCCTTACATCAACCTAACCCTAACCCTAACCCTACCTAACACTAACCTTGACCCTAATCTAAACACAAACCCTAACCCTAACCCTAACCCTTTCCCTAACACTAACCTAAGTCTAACTCTCACTCTAAACCTAACCCTATACTTAAACTAAACTTAACCCAAACCCTAACCCTAACCTTAACCCTAACCCTATCCGTAACCGTAACGTTAACCCTAAACCCTAACCCTAAACCTAACCGTAACCCTAACCTTAAAGCAAACCTAAACCTAACCCTAAACCTAACCCTAACACTAACCCTAACCCTAACCTAACACTAACGCTAACCCTAACTCTAAACCTAAACTAACAATAACCTTAACCCCTAAACCTAACCCTAACCGGAACCCTAAACCTAACCCTAAACACTAAACCTAACCCTAACCCTTACCCTAACCTAACCCTAACCCTAACCCTAATCCTAACACTACCCTAACCCTAACCCTAACCTAACCCTAACACTAACCCTGACCTAACCCTAACCCTAAACCTAAACCCTAACCCTAATCCTAACCATAAACCTAACCTAACCCTAACCCTAACCCTGACCTAACCCTAACCCTAAACCTAAACCCTAACCCTAATCCTAACCATAAACCTAACCTAACCCTAACCCTAACCCTGACCTAACCCTAACCCTAACCCTAATCCTAACCCTACCCTAACCCTAACCCTAACCTAACCCTAACCCTAACCCTGACCTAACCCTAACCCTAAACCTAAACCCTAACCCTAATCCTAACCATAAACCTAACCCTAATCCTAACCGTAACCCTAAAGCTAACCCTAACCCTAACCCTAATCCTAAATCATAAAGCTAACCCTAACCCTAACCCTAACCCTAACCCTAACCATAAACCCTAACCCTAACACTAAACTTAAACCTAACCCTAATCCTAACCTAACACTAACCATAAACCTAACCCTAACCGTAACCCTAACGCAAAACTAACGCAAACAATAACCTAACGTTAAGCCCTAACCCTAACACTAACGTAACTCTAACCCTAACATTAACCCTAACCCTAATCCTCACCCCTAACCCTAACCCTAACCCTAACCCTATCATTTAACCTAACCCTAACCCTAACCCTAAGACAAACACTAACCATAAACCCTAACCCTATCCCTAAAACTAACCCTAACCCTAACAATAACCTTAACCCTAACCATACCCATAACCCTAACCCTAACCCTAAACCTAATGTAAATCTAACTCTAACCCTAACTCTAACCCTAAACTAACCCTAACCCAAACCCTAACCCTAACACTAACCCTAACCCTAACCCTAACTTTAACCCTAAACCCTAACCCTAACCCAATATCCTAATCCTAAGAATAACCCTAACCCTAACCCTAAGCCTAACCCTAACCTTAAACCCTAAACCTAACCTTAAATTTAACACTAAACCTAAAGTTAACCTAACCCTAACCCTAACCCTAATCCTAAATCATAATCCTAACCCTAACACTAAACCTAACCCTAACCCTAAACATAAACCCTAACCCTAACACTAAACTTAAACCTAACCCTAATCCTAACCTAACACTAACCACAAAACTAACCCTAACCGTAACCCTAACGCAAACCTAACGCAAACAATAAGCTAACGTTAAACCCTAACCCTAACACTAACGTAACTCTAACCCTAACATTAACCCTAACCCTAATCCTCACCCCTAACCCTAACTCTAACCCTAACCCTAACATTTACCCTAACCCTAACCCTAACCCTAAGACAAACACTAACCATAAACCCTAACCCTATCCCTAAAACTAACCGTAACCCTAACAATAACCCTAACCCTAACCATACCCATAACCCTAACCCTAACCCTAAACCTAACGTAAATCTAACTCTAACCCTAACTCTAACCCTAATCTAACCCTAACCCAAACCCTAACCCTAACTCTAACCCTAACCCTAACCCTAACCTTAACCCTAATCCCTAACCCTAACCCAATATCCTAATCCTAAGAATAACACTAACCCTAACCCTAAGCCTAACCCTAACCTTAAAACCTAAACCTAACCTTAAATTTAACACTAAACCTAAAGTTAACCTAACCCTAACCCTAACATTTACCCTAACCCTAAACCTAACACTACCCCTATACTTACCCCTAAGCCTAACCCTAACCGTAAAATTAACCCTAAATCTAACTCTAAACCCTAAACCCGACCCAATCCTAACACTAACCATAACCCTAACCTAACCCTAACCCTAACCCTGAACCCTAAACCGTAACCCTAACTTAACACTAACTGTAACCCTAACTCTAACCTAACCCTAACACTAACCCTAATCGTAACCCTAACCTGACACTAACCCTAACACTAACCCTAACCCTAACCCTAACACTAACCCTAACCCTAACCCTAACCCTAACACTAACCCTAACCGTAACCCTAAATCATAAACCTAACCCTAATCCTAACCGTAACCCTAACCCTAAACTAACCGTAATCCAAAACCTAACCCTAACCCTAACCCTAACTTTAAACATAACACTAACACTAACACTAACCCTAACCCTAACCCTAACCCTAAACCATAACCCTAACACTAATCTTAACCTTAAACCTAACCCTAACCTAATCCTAAACGAAAACCTAACCCTAAC
>NC_142501.1:1471027-1491027 GCF_057876585.1 Rhinolophus sinicus | reverse complement strand
ATCCTAAACCTAACCGTAAACTTAACCCTAACCCTAACCCTAAACCTACCCCTAACCCTACTCCTAACACTAACCCTAACCTTAACCCTAACCCTATCCTAAACCTAACCCTAAATCTAACCCTAACGCTAACCCTAATCCTTACACTAACCCTAACAGTAACAGTTAAGCTAACACTAAACCATACCCTAAACCTACTCCTAACACTAACCCTAACCCTAACCCTAACCCTAAACCTAACCCTAACCCTAACCCTAACCCTAACCTAACCCTACCCTATCGCTAACCCTAACCCTTATCCTAAACCTAAGAAAAACTCTAACCATAACCCTAACCCTTATCCTAACCCTAAGAATAACCCTAACCCTAACCGTAACCCTAACCCTAACCGTAACACTTACCCTAACATAAACTTAATTCTAAACCTAAACCTAAACCTAACCCTAACCCTAACCCTAACCCTAAACACTAACCCTAACCATAACCCTAAACCTAACCTAACCCTAAACCTAACCTAAACCCAACCCAAAACCTAACCCTAACCCTAACCCTAACCCTAACCTTACCCTAACCCAAACCCTAACCCTAACCCTAAAACTAAACCTAAACTTAACCCTAAAATCTACCCTAACCCTAACCCTAACCTAACCCTAACTCTAACCATAAACCTAACCCTAACCTAACACTAACCCTAACACTAATCAGAACATTGAACCTAACCTACCCAAACCCTAATATTGACCCTAACCCTAACCCTAAACATAACCCTAACTAACACTAACATTGACCCTAAACCTAACACTAACCCTAATTCTAACCATAAACATAACCCGAAATATAACCCTACCAGAAAATTGACTCTAAAAATAACCCGAACAATAATATTGACCCTAACCTTAAACCTAATCCTAAACTTAACTCTAACATTGACCTTAACCCTAAACATAACCATAACTCTAACCCTAACTCTAAGCAACCAGAACATTGACCCTAACAATAACCCTAACAACAATATTGACCCTTACCCTAAATCTATCCTTAAACCTATCCCTAAAGTTGACCCTAACCCGAATACTAAACCTAACCTTAACCTAACCCTGACCCTTACGATGAACCTAATCCTAACCCTAACCCTAACCCTAACCCTAACTCTAACCCTAACCCTAACCGTAACATTTACCCTAAACCTAATTCTAATCCTACCACTAACCCTTACCCTAACCCTAACCCTAAACCTAACCCTAACCCTAACCCTAACGCAAAGCTAACCCTAACTCTAACCCTAACCCTAACCCTAACTCTAACCCTAATCTAACCCTAACCCTAACCCTATCGCTTATCTTAACCCTAAGAATAACCCTAACCACTAACCCAAAACCTAACCCTAACCCAAAAACTAAACCTAATCCTAACCCTAATCCTAACCCCAACACTAACAATAACATTTACCCTAACCCTAACCCTAACCCTAACCCTAACCCTAAACCGAACGCTAATCCTAAACCTAACCCTAACCCTAAACCTAACCATAACCCTAAACCATAATCCTAACCCTAATCCTTACCATAACCCTAACGCTAACATAACCCTAACCCTAACCATAACCCTAAACCTAGCCCTAAACATAATGTAAACCTAACTCTAAACCTAACCCTAAACCTAACCCAAACCCTAATCCTAACATATACCTAACCCTTACCCTAACCCTAACCTTAACCCTAACCCTAACCCTAACCGTATACCTAACACTAATCCTAAACCTAACCCTAACTCTAACCCTAACCCTAACCCTAACCTAGCCCTAAAACTAACCCTAACCCTAACACTAACCCTAACACTAACACTAACCCTAACCGTAAACTCTAAACCAAACCATAACCCTAAACCTAACCCTTACCCTTCCCCAGCCCTAACCCTAAACCTAAACGTAATTCTAACCCTAACCCTAAACGTAATCCTAACCCTAACCCTAACCCTAAATCTAAACCCTAATCCTTACGCTAACCCTAAACCTAATCCTAACGCTAACCTAACCCTAACCCTAAACCTAACCCTAACCCTAACCTTACACTAACAATAAGTCTAAACCTAACCGTAACCCAAACCCTAACCCAAACCCTAACATTTAACCTAACACTAACCCTTACCCTAACCCTACCCCTATCACTAACCCTAAACCTAAACCTAACCCTAACCCTAACCCTAACACTAAACCTAAACTTAACGCAAAACCTAACCCTTAGCTTAACCCTAACTTAAACCCTAAACCCTAACCCTAACCTCACGGTAACCCTAGCCTTAACCCTAGCCTTACCCTAACCCTATCCCTAACACTAACCCTCACCCTAACCCTAACCTAAAACTAACCCAAACCCTAACCCTAACCCTAAACCTAAACCTAACCCAAAACCTAACCCTAACCGTAACATTAAACCTAACCCTAACTCTAAACCCTAACCCGATCCCTAACCATAACCATAACGATAACCATAACCTTACCCTAACCCTAACAGTAACCCTAACCCTAACTGTAACCCTAACCATAACCGTAACTTAACCCTAAACCTAAACCTAACCTTAACCCTAACCCTAACCTGAACTTAACCCAAACCCTAAACCTAACTCTAACCCTAACCTAAACCCTAAACCCTAACCCTAACCCAAACCCTAACTCTAACCCTAACCCGATCAGAAACCTAACCCTAACCCTAACCCTAACGCTAACCCTAACCCTACCCCAAAACCATAACACTAACCGTACACTTAACCCTAACCTAACTCTAACCTTAACACTAATCCTAACACTAAGCCTAACCTAACCCTAACCCTAATCTAACACTAACCCTAACCCTAACCCTAACCGTAACCCTAAACGTAACCCTAACCCTGACCCTGATCCTTACCCTAAACATAACGCTAACCTAAACCTAACACTAACCCTAACCCTAACTCTATCCAAACCCTAACATAATCCTAAATCTAAACCTAACCCAAAAACTAACGCTAAACACTAACCCTAAGCATAACCTAATTCTAACCTAACCCTATTCCTAACCCTGAACCTAACCCTAACCTAACCCTAACCCAAACACTAACCCTAACTCTAAACCTAACACTAACCTAACCCTAACCTAAACCTAACCCAAAACCTAACCCTAACCCTAACCCTAACCCTAACCCTAAGCATAACCTTAACCCTAAACCCTAACCCTAAGCCTAACCGTAACCCTAACCCTAACGCAAACCTAACCCTAACAGTAACCCTAATCCTAACCTTAACCCCTAACTCTAACCATAACCCTAATCCTAATCCTAACCCTAATCCTTACCCTAACGTAAACCTTAACCAAACCCTAACCCTAAACGTAACACTAACCCTATGCTAACCATAAACCAAACCCTTACGATAACCCTAACCCTAACCCTAAACTTAACCCTAAATCCTAAACGTAACCCTAAGCCTAACCCTAACACTAAACCTAACATAAACCTAACCCTAAATCTAACCCTAACCCTAATACTAACCCTTACCCTAACCCTAACCTGAAACCCTAAACACTAACCCTAGCCTAACTCTAATCCTAACACTAACCGTAACCTTACCCTTACCCTAACCAAAACCCTAGCCCTAACCCAAACCTAAACTTACCCCTAACCCTAACCTAACACTGACCCAAAACCTAACCCTAAACCTAACCCTAACCCTAACCCTAAACTTAACCGTAACCTAACCCTAACCCTAACCCTAAAGGTAACCTATCCCTAATTCTATCCCTAACTCTAAACCTAACACTAACCCTAACCTTAAACCCTAAACCCTACCCTAACCTAACACAAACCCTAACCCTAAGGCTAACCTAAAACTAACCATAAGCCTAACACTAACCCTAAACCTAACCCTTACCCTAACACTAACCATAACCATAACCCTAACCCTAACCCTATCCCTAAACCTAACCCTATCCTAAGCCTATCCCTAACACTAACCCTTATCCTAAACCTAAACCTAACAGTAACCCTAAACCTAACCCTAAGCCTAACCCTAAACCTAACCTTAACCCTAACCATAACCATAACCCTAAACCCTAATACTAACCCTTACCCTTACCATAACCCTAACGCTAACTTAACCCTAACCCTAACCCTAAAACTAACCCTAACCTAACCTACCCTAACTCTAAACCAAACCCTAAACCTAAACCTAACCCTAACCCTAACATTTACATAACAGTAACCCTTACCCTAACCCTACCACTAAATCTAACCTTAACCCTAACCCTCACCCTAACCCTAACCCTACCCTAATCCTAACCCTAACCCTAATTCTAAACCTAACCCTAACCCTGATCCTAACCTTAACCCTAAACCTAACCCTAACATTTACCCTCACACTAACCCTATCCCTAACCCTACCCCTAACCCTAACACTAACCCTAACACTAACACTAACCCTAACACAAACCCTAACCCAAAACCCTAACCCTAAACCTAACCCTAAACCTATCCCTAAACGCTAACCCTATCCCTAACCTACCAATAACTGTAACCCTAACCCTAACCCTAACTAACACTAACATTTACCCTAACCCTAACACTAACCCTAATTCTAACCATAAACATAACCCGGAATCTATCCCTCACCAGAAAATTGACCATAACAATAACCGGAACAATAATATTGACCCTAACCTTAAACCTAATCCTAAACCTAACTGTAATATTGACCTTAACCCTAAACCTAACCATAACTGTAACCCTAACCCTAAGCTAACCAGAACATTGACCCAAAAAAATAACCCTAACAACAATATTGACCCTTACCCTAAACCTATCCTTAAACCTATCCCTAAAGTTGACCCTAACCCGAAAACAAAACCTAAACTTAACCGTACCCTGACCCTAACTCTTACAATGACCCTAATCCTAACCCTTACCCTAACCCTAACCCTAACTCTAAATCTAAACCTAACCGTAACATTTACCCTAAACCTAACTCTAATCCTACCACTAACCCTTACCCTAACCCTAAACCTAACCCTAACCCTAACCCTAACGCAAACCTAACCCCAAACCTACCCCTAATCCTAACCCTAACTCTAACCCTAACCTAACCCTAACCCTAACCCTATCGCTTATCTTAACCATAAGAATAACCCTAACCCCTAACCCTAAACCTAACCCTAACCCAAAACCTAACCCTAACCCTAACCCTAATCCTAACCCTAAACCTAACAATAACATTTACCCTAACCCTAACCCTAAGCCTACCTCTAACCCTAACCCTAACCCTAATCCTAACCCAAATCCTAATCCGAAGCGTAACCCTAACCCTAAACCTAACCCTAACCGTAACACTGACCATAACCCTAAAACCTAATCCTAACCCTAATCCTTACCATAACCCTAACGCTAACCAAACCCTAACCCTAACCATAACCCTAAACCTAACCCTAAACATAACCCTAACCCTAATCCTAACATTTACCCTAACGCTTAGCCTAACCCTAACCCTAACCCTAATACTAACCATATACCTAACCCTAACCCTAACCCTAACCCGAACTCTAAACCTAACCCTAACCCTGACGCTAACCTTAACCCTAACCCTAACCCTAACATTTACCCTAACACTAACCCTTTCCCTAAACCTACACCTAACCCTAACCCTAACCCTAACACTACCACTAACACTAACACTAACCCTAACCGTAAACTTAAACCCTAACCCTAACCCTAACCCTAACATTAATCTAACACTAAACCTTACCCTACCCCTACCCATAACACTAACTTTAAAACTAACCCTAACTCTAAATCCTAACCCTAACCCTACCCTAAACCTAAACCTAACCCTAACCCTAACCGAAAGCTAACCCTAACCCGAACCCTAAACCTATCCCTAAACCTAACCCTAACCCTAACCTTAACACTGAACCCTAAACCTAACCCTAACCCTAACCTAAACCTAACCCAAAACCTAACCCTAACCCTAAACCTAACCCGAACCCTAAACCCTAACATAAACCCTGACCCTAATCTTAAACCTTACCCTAAACCCTAAACCTAACCCTAAACCTAACCCTAACCTTAAACCCTAAACCTCAACCCAATCCTAACATTAACCCAAACCCTAAGCTAACCTTAAACCTAACCTTTACCCTAACACTAACCCTAACCCTAACCCTACCCTAACCCTAATCCTAACACTAAACCTAACCCAAAACCTAACCCTAACCCTAACCATAACCATAACACTAAACCTAATCCTAACCCTAACCCTAAACCTAACCCTAAGCCTAACCCTAAACCTATCCCTAACCGTAACCTAACCCTATCCCTAACCCTAATCTAACCTTAACCCTAACCCTAACGCTAACCTAACCTTATCCCTAACCCTAACCCTAACACAAACACTTATCCTAAACCTAAGAATAACCCTAACGATAACCCTAACCCTAACCCTAACCTAACCCTAACCCTAACCCTAACCCTAACCCTAACCTAACCCGATCCCTAACCTTAACCCTAACCCTAATTCTAACCCTTATCCTAACTCTAACCCTAACGCTAACCCTAATGCTAACTCTTCCCCTAACCTAACCCTAACCCAAACCCTAACCCTAACCCTAACAATAACCCTAATACTAACCCTAACCATAACCCTAACCTTAAACCCTAAATCCTAAACCTAACTTAACACTAACCCTAACACTAACCCTAACCCTAACGCTAACCCTAACCTAACCCTATCACTAAACCTAACCCTAACCCTAACCTTAAACCTATACCCTAACCCTAACAATAACAGTAAGACTTACGCTAACCTAACCCTAATCCTAAACCTAACCCTAACCCTAAACCCTAACCTAAACCCTGACCCTAACCTTAAACCTTACCCTAAACCCTAAACCTAACCCTAAACCTAACTCTAACCTTAAACCCTAAACCTTAACACAATCCTAACACAAACCCTAACCCTACCCTAACCCTAATCCTAACACTAAACCTAACCCTAACCCTAACCCTAACCCTAACCCTAACCCGAACATTTACCCCAACACTAACGCTTACCTACACTTAACCCTACGCCTAACACTAATCTAACCCTAAGTCTAACCCTAACCCTTATCCTAATCCTAAGAAAAACCCTAACCATAACCCTAAACCTAACCCTAACCCAAACCCTAAACTTAACTCTAACCCTAACCCTAATCCTATCGCTAACCCTAACCCTAACCCTAACCCTTATCCTAACCCTAAGAATAACCATAACTATAATCCTTACCCTAACACTAACCTACCCTAAACCTAAACTTAACCCTAACCCTAACCTAATTCCTAAACCTAACCCTAACCCTAACCTTATACTCTAAACCTAACCTTAACCTTAACCATAACCCTAATGTTAACCTAACCCTAACCCAAACCCTAACTCTAACCGTAACCTTTACCCTAACCTAAACTTAACTCTAAACCTAACCCTAACCCTAACCCTACCCATAACCCTAAGCCTAACCCTGCCCCAAACCCTAACCATAAACCTAATACTAACCCTAAACTAAACATAACGCAAACCCTAATCCTAAACCAAACCCTAACCCTAACATTTACCCTAACCCTAACCCTAATCGTTCCCCTACCCTAACCCTAACCCTAAACCTAACCCTAATCCTAACATTAATTCTAAACATAACCCTAACACTAACCCTAATCCTAACTCAAACCCTAACCCTAACATTTATCCTAACCATAACCTACCCCTAACACTAACCCTAACCCTAAACCTAACCCTAAACTTAACCCTAAACCGTAACCCTAACACTAAACCTAATCCTAACCCTAACCCTAACCTTAACCCTAACTCTAACCCTAACTATAAACCTACCCCTAAACCTAACCCAAACTCTAACACTAAACTAACCCAAATTTAACTCCAGCTCTACCCCTAATCCTACACCTAACACTAAACCTAACCCTAAACCCTAACCCTAAACATAAACCTAAATGTAAACCTAACCCTAAAACCTAACACTAACCTTAACATAACCATAACACTAACCGTAACCCAAACCCTAAACTAACCCTAACCCAAACCCTAAACCTACCCCTAACCCTAACCCTAACCCTAACCCTAAACCTAACCCTAACCCTTATCCTAACCTTAAGAATAACCCTAACCCCTAACCCTAACCCTAAACCTAACTCTAAACCTAAACCTAAACCTAAACCTAACCCTAACCATAACACTAAACCTAACCCTAAACCCTAACCCTAAACGTAACCCTAACCCTAACCCTAAGCTAACACTAACCCTATCCCTAATCTAACCCTAAACCAAACCCTAACCCTAACCCTAAACCTAATCCTAACCCTAACCCTAACCCTAACATTTACCCTAACCCTAACCCTAACCCTAATCCTTCCCCTACCCCAACCCTAACCCTAACCCTAACCCTAGCCCTAATGCTAACCCTAACCCTAACCCTAAAACTATCTCTAACCCTATCCCTAACCCTAACCTAACTTAACCCTAACCGCAACCCTAAACCTACCTAACCATAACCCTAAATTTAACCCTAAACCCTAACTCTAACCCTAACCCTAAACCTAACCTTTACCTTAACCCTAACTTTAAACCCTAAACACTAACCCTAATGTAACACTAACCCTAACCGTAACCCTAACGCTAATCTAACCCTATCCCTTACCCAACCCTAACCCTAACCCTAACATAACACTAACCCCAAACCTAACCCTAACCCTAACCCTAAACCTAACCCTATCCCTAACCTAACTCTACCCGAAACCCTAACCTTAACCCTAACCGTAACCCGAAACTTACCGTAACCTTAAACCCGAAACCGAACCTTAAACTTAACCCTAATCCTAATGTTAACCTAACCCTAACCCTAAACCTAACCCTAACCGTAAACCTTACACAAACATAAACTTAACTCTAAACCTAACCCTAACACTAAACCCTAACACAAACCCTAAACCTAACCCTAATTCTAACCCTAACCCTAACATTAACACTGAATCCTAACCCTAACCCTAACCCTAACCCTAACGCAAAACTAACCCTAACCCTCACCCTAACCCTAACACTGACCCTAATGTAACACTAACCCAAACCCTAAACTTAACCATAAACCTAACCTTAACCTAACCCTAACTCTAAACCTAAGCCTAAACCTAACCCTAACCTAAACCAAACCCAAATCCTAACCCTAAACCTAACCCTAACCCTAAACTTAACCTTAACCCTGAACCCTAACCCTTATCAAAACCCTAACACTTAACCTAACCATAACGCTAACCTAACCCTAACCCTAACCCTAACCCTAACCCTAACCCTAAACCTAACCCTAACCTAACCCTATCCCTAACACTAACCCTAAACCTAACCCTTATACTAACCCTAAGAATAACCCTAAATATAACCCTAACCCTAACCCTAACCCTAAACCTAAACCTAAACCTAACCCTAACCCTAAACCCTAACCCTAACTTAAACTTAACTCTAAACCTAACCCTAACACTATCCCTAACCCTAACCCTAACCCTAACATTTACCCTAACACTGAACCTTACCCTAACACTACACCTAACCCTAAAACTAACCCTAAAATTAACCCTAACACTAAACCCTAACAGTAACCCTAACACTAACCCTAAGATTAACCCTAACCCTAACCCAAACCTAACCCTAACCCAAACCCTCAACCTATCCCTAAACATAACCGTAACCCTAACCTTAACACTGAACCCTAACCCTAACCCTAACCCTAACCCTAAACGAAACCTAACCCAAAACCTATCCCTAAACCTAAACCTCACCCTAACCTTAACCCTAACACTTACACTAACCTAACCCTAAACCTAAACATAACCATAACCCTAACCCTAATCCTAACCTAACCCAAGTCTAAACCTACCCTTAACCCTAACTGTAACCCTAACATTTACCCTAACACTAACCCTTACCCTATCCCTAATGCAACCCCTAAACTAACCTTAACACCAACCCTAACCCTAAATGTTAACCATAAATCTAATAATCAACCTAACCCCAACCTAATCCTAACCCTAACCCTAACCCTAACCTAACCTTAAACCAAATCCCAACCCTAACCCTAACCGTAACCCAAACCCTAAACTAACCCTAACCCAAACCCTAAACCTACCCCTAACCCTAACCCTAACCCTAACCCTAAACCTAACCCTAACCTAAACCTAACTCTAACCCTAACCCAATCCCTATCCCTAACCTAACGCTAACCCTAACCCTAAACCTAACCCTAACCCTTATCCTAACCTTAAGAATAACCCTAACCCCTAACCCTAACCCTAAACCTAAACCTAAACCTAAACCTAACCCTAACCATAATACTAAACCTAACCCTAAACCCTAAACCTAAACGTAACCCTAACCATAACCCTAAGCTAACACTAACCCTATCCCTAAATTAACCCTAAACCAAACCCTAACCCTAACCCTAAACCTAATCCTAACCCTAACCCTAACCCTAACATTTACCCTAACCCTAACCCTAACCCTAATCCTTCCCCTACCCCAACCCTAACCCTAACCCTAACCCTAGCCCTAATGCTAACCCTAACCCTAACCCTAAAACTATCTCTAACCCTATCCCTAACCCTAACCTAACTTAACCCTAACCGCAACCCTAAACCTACCTAACCATAACCCTAAATTTAACCCTAAACCCTAACTCTAACCCTAACCCTAAACCTATCCTTTACCTTAACCCTAACTTTAAACCCTAAACCCTAACCCTAATGTAACACTAACCCTAACCGTAGCCCTAACGCTAATCTAACCCTATCCCTTACCCAACCCTAACCCTAACCCTAACATAACACTAACCCCAAACCTAACCCTAACCCTAACCCTAAACCTAACCCTATCCCTAACCTAACTCTACCCGAAACCCTAACCTTAACCCTAACCGTAACCCGAACCTTACCGTAACCTTAAACCCGAAACCGAACCTTAACCTTAACCCTAATCCTAATGTTAACCTAACCCTAACCCTAACCCTAACCCTAACCGTAAACCTTACACTAACATAAACTTAACTCTAAACCTAACCCTAACACTAAACCCTAACACAAACCCTAAACCTAACCCTAATTCTAACCCTAACCCTAACATTAACACTGAATCCTAACCCTAACCCTAACCCTAACCCTAACGCAAAACTAACCCTAACCCTCACCCTAACCCTAACACTGACCCTAATGTAACACTAACCCAAACCCTAAACTTAACCATAAACCTAACCTTAACCTAACCCTAACTCTAAACCTAAGCCTAAACCTAACCCTAACCTAAACCAAACCCAAATCCTAACCCTAAACCTAACCCTAACCCTAAACTTAACCTTAACCCTGAACCCTAACCCTTATCAAAACCCTAACACTTAACCTAACCATAACGCTAACCTAACCCTAACCCTAACCCTAACCCTAACCCTAACCCTAAACCTAACCCTAACCTAACCCTATCCCTAACAATAACCCTAAACCTAACCCTTATACTAACCCTAAGAATAACCCTAAATATAACCCTAACCCTAACCCTAACCCTAAACCTAAACCTAAACCTAACCCTAACCCTAAACCCTAACCCTAACTTAAACTTAACTCTAAACCTAACCCTAACACTATCCCTAACCCTAACCCTAACCCTAACATTTACCCTAACACTGAACCTTACCCTAACACTACACCTAACCCTAAAACTAACCCTAAAATTAACCCTAACACTAAACCCTAACAGTAACCCTAACACTAACCCTAAGATTAACCCTAACCCTAACCCAAACCTAACCCTAACCCAAACCCTCAACCTATCCCTAAACATAACCGTAACCCTAACCTTAACACTGAACCCTAACCCTAACCCTAACCCTAACCCTAAACGAAACCTAACCCAAAACCTATCCCTAAACCTAAACCTCACCCTAACCTTAACCCTAACACTTACACTAACCTAACCCTAAACCTAAACATAACCATAACCCTAACCCTAATCCTAACCTAACCCAAGTCTAAACCTACCCTTAACCCTAACTGTAACCCTAACATTTACCCTAACACTAACCCTTACCCTATCCCTAATGCAACCCCTAAACTAACCTTAACACCAACCCTAACCCTAAATGTTAACCATAAATCTAATACTCAACCTAACCCCAACCTAATCTTAACCCTAACCCTAACCCTAACCTAACCTTAAACCAAATCCCAACCCTAACCCTAACCGTAACCCAAACCCTAAACTAACCCTAACCCAAACCCTAAACCTACCCCTAACCCTAACCCTAACCCTAACCCTAAACCTAACCCTAACCTAAACCTAACTCTAACCCTAACCCAATCCCTATCCCTAACCTAACGCTAACCCTAACCCTAAACCTAACCCTAACCCTTATCCTAACCTTAAGAATAACCCTAACCCCTAACCCTAACCCTAAACCTAAACCTAAACCTAAACCTAACCCTAACCATAATACTAAACCTAACCCTAAACCCTAAACCTAAACGTAACCCTAACCATAACCCTAAGCTAACACTAACCCTATCCCTAAATTAACCCTAAACCAAACCCTAACCCTAACCCTAAACCTAATCCTAACCCTAACCCTAACCCTAACATTTACCCTAACCCTAACCCTAACCCTAATCCTTCCCCTACCCCAACCCTAACCCTAACCCTAACCCTAGCCCTAATGCTAACCCTAACCCTAACCCTAAAACTATCTCTAACCCTATCCCTAACCCTAACCTAACTTAACCCTAACCGCAACCCTAAACCTACCTAACCATAACCCTAAATTTAACCCTAAACCCTAACTCTAACCCTAACCCTAAACCTATCCTTTACCTTAACCCTAACTTTAAACCCTAAACCCTAACCCTAATGTAACACTAACCCTAACCGTAGCCCTAACGCTAATCTAACCCTATCCCTTACCCAACCCTAACCCTAACCCTAACATAACACTAACCCCAAACCTAACCCTAACCCTAACCCTAAACCTAACCCTATCCCTAACCTAACTCTACCCGAAACCCTAACCTTAACCCTAACCGTAACCCGAACCTTACCGTAACCTTAAACCCGAAACCGAACCTTAACCTTAACCCTAATCCTAATGTTAACCTAACCCTAACCCTAACCCTAACCCTAACCGTAAACCTTACACTAACATAAACTTAACTCTAAACCTAACCCTAACACTAAACCCTAACACAAACCCTAAACCTAACCCTAATTCTAACCCTAACCCTAACATTAACACTGAATCCTAACCCTAACCCTAACCCTAACCCTAAAGCAAAACTAACCCTAACCCTCACCCTAACCCTAACACTGACCCTAACGTAACACTAACCCAAACCCTAAACTTAACCATAAACCTAACCTTAACCTAACCCTAACTCTAACCTAAGCCTAAACCTAACCCTAACCTAAACCAAACCCAAATCCTAACCCTAAACCTAACCCTAACCCTAAACTTAATCTTAACCCTGAACCTTAACCCTTTACAAAACCCTAACACTTAACCTAAACATAACGCTAACCTAACCCTAACCCTAACCCTAACCCTAACCCTAACCCTAACCCTAAACCTAACCCTAACCAAACCCTATCCCTAACCCTAACCCTAAACCTAACCCTTATACTAACCCTAAGAATAACCCTAAATATAACCCTAACCCTAACCCTAACCCTAACCCTAAACCTAAACCTAAACCTAACCCTAACCCTAAACCCTAACCCTAACTCTAACCCTAACCCTAACCTAACCCTAAAACTAATCCTAACCCTAAACCTAACCCTAAACTTAACCCTAAACCGTAACCCTAACACTAAACCTAATCCAAACCCTAACCCTAACCTAACCCTAACCTTAACCCTAACTCTAACCCTAACTATAAACCTACCCCTAAACCTAACCCTAACCCTAACCTAACCTAACCAAATCTAACTCCAGCTCTACCCTTAATCCTAAACCTAACACTAATCCTAACCCTAAACCTAACCTTAAACATAACCCGAACTTTAAACCTAACCCTAAAACCTAACACTAACCCTACCATAACCATAACACTAACCGTAACCCAAACCCTAAACTAACCCTAACCCAAACCCTAACCCTATCCCTAACCCTAACCCTAACCCTAACCCTAACCCTAACCCTTACCCTAACCCTAACCTAAACCTAACTCTAACCCTAACCCAATCCTATCCCTAACCTAACCCTAACCCTAACCCCTAACCCTAACCCTAAACCTAAACGTAACCCTAACCATAACACTAAACCTAACTCTAAACCCTAACCCTAAACGTAACCCTACCCTAATGTTAACCTAACCCTAACACTAAACATAACCCTAAATGTAACCCCTTACACTAACTTAAACTTAACTCTAAACCTAACCCTAACACTATGCCTAACCTTAACCTAACCCTAACATTTACCCTAACACTGAACCTTACCCTAACACTACACCTAACCCTAAAACTAACCCTAAAATTAACCCTAACACTAAACCCTAACAGTAACCCTAACACTAACCCTAAGATTAACCCTAACCCTAACCCAAACCTAACCCTAACCCAAACCCTAAACTTATCCCTAAACATAACCGTAACCCTAACCTAACACTGAACCATAACCCTAACCCTAACCCTAACCCTACCCTAAACGAAACCTAACACAAAACCTATCCCTAAACCTAAACCTCACCATACCTTAACCCTAAAACTTACGCTAACCTAACCCTAAACCTAAACATAACCCTAACCCTAACCCTAATCCTAACCTAACCCAAGTCTAAACCTACCCTTAACCCTAACTGTAACCCTAACATTTACCCTAACACTAACCCTTACCCTATCCCTAATGCAACCCCTAAACTAACCTTAACACCAACCCTAACCCAAAATGTTAACCATAAATCTAATACTCAACCTAACCCCAACCTAATCCTAACCCTAACCCTAACCCTAACCTAACCTTAAACCAAATCCTAACCCTAACCCTAACCTAACGCTAACCCAAAACCTAGCCCTAGCCCTAACCCTAATCATAACCCTAACCATAAACCCTAACCGTAAACCTAACCGTTACCCTAACCCTAACGGTAACCTAACCCTAACCCTAAATCTAACCCTAACACTAACCCTAACTCTAACATTTACCCTAACACTAACCCTTACCCTAACCCTACCCTTACCCCTAACACTAAACTAAACACTAAACCTAAACGTTAACCATAACCCTAACAATAAACCTAAACCTAACCCTAACCCTAACATTTACCCTACAGTAACCCTTACCCTAACCCTATCTCTAACGCTAACCCTAACCCTATCACTAACACTAACCCAAAACGCTAACCCTAACCCTAACACTAACCCTAACCCAAACACTAAACCTAACCCTAAACCGTAACCCTAACCCTAACCCTAAACTTAAACCTAAACCTAAACTTTAACCCTAACCCTAACGTATCCCTAATCCTAAACCTTACCTAACCTAACCCTAACCTTAACCCTAAACCATATCCCTAACCCTAACCCTATCCGTATCACTAACGTAAACCTAACCCTAAAAATAACCCTAAAGTTAAACCCTAACCCTAACCCTAAACTAACCCTAACACTAACCATAACCCTAATCCTAACCCCTAAACCTAACCCTAAACCTAACACTAACACTAACGTAACCCTAACCCAAACCCTAAACCCTAACCCTAAACCTAACCCCAACGCTAACCCTAACCCTAACCTAACTGAACCCTAATCGCAACCCTAAACCTACCTAACCATAACCCTAAATTTAACCTTAAACCCTAATCCTAACCCTAACCCTAAAACTAACCCTTACCTTAACACTAACTATAAACCCTAAACCCTAACCCTAACATAACATTAACCCTAATCATAACCCTAACCCTAACCTAACCCTATCCCTTAACCAACCCTAACCCTAACCCAACATAACACTAACCCAAAACCTAACCCTAACCCTAACCCTAAACCTAACCCTATCCCTAACCTAACTCTAACCGAAACCCTACTCTTAACCCTAACCGTAACCCGAAACCTAACCGTAACGTTAAACCTGAAACCGAAACATAACCTTAACTCTAACCCTAATGTTAACCTAACCCAAACCCTAACCCTACCACTAACCATAACACTAAACCCTTACCAAAACCCTAACCCTAACCCTAACCCTAACCCTAACCCTAACCCTAACCGTAACCCAAACATAACCCTAACCCAAACCCTAAACGTAACCCTAACCCTAACCCTAACTCTAAACTTAACACTGAATCCTAACCCTAAACCTAACACTAACCTAACACTAAACCAACCCTAACTCTTACCCTAACCCTTTCCCTAACTCTAAGCTAAGTCTAACTCTAACCCTAACCCTAACCCGAACCTTAACCTAACCTGAACCCAAACCCTAACCCTAACCCTAACCCTAACCCTAACCGTAACCCTAAACTTAACCCTAAACCCTAAGCCTAAACATAACCATAACCCTAAAGCAAACCTAACCTTAACCCTAAACCTAAACCTAACACTAACCCTAACCCTAACATAACCCTAACCCTAACGCTAACCCTAATCCTAACCTAACAATAAACCTAATCCATAACCTTAACCCTAACCCTAACCCTAATCCTAACCCTAACCTAACCCTAACCCAAACCTTAACCCTCACCCTACCCCTAAACCAAACCCTAACCTATGCCTAATGCTAACCTAACCCTAATTCTAACTCTAAACCTAACCCTAATCCTAACCCTAACCCTAACGCTAACCCTAACCCTAACCCTAACACTAACCTAACCCTAACCCAAATCCTAATCCTAGACCTAACCCTAACCATAAACCTAAACTTAACCTAACCCTAACCCTAACCCTAAACCTATCCCAAACCTAAACATAAAACAAAACCTAACCCTAATCATAACCCTAACCCTAATCCTAACCATAACCCTAACCTAACGCAAACCAAACCCTAACCATAACCCTAATGTAAAACCCTAACCCTAACCCTAACCATAATCCTAACCCTAACCCTAAAGTAACCCTAACACAAACCCTAACCCTAACTGTAACCCTAACCCTATACCTAACCCTAACCCTAACACTAACCTAACCCTAAACCAAACTCTAAACCTAACCCTAAACTAACCCTAACCTAAACCTAACCCTAACCCTAATCTAACCCTAACTCAAACCCTAACCCTAACCCTACCCTAACCCAAATCCAACCCTAAACCTAACCATAACCTAAACCTAAATCTAACTCTAAACCTAACCCTAATCTTAACCCCAACATTTACCCTAACCCTAACCCTAACCCTAACCCTAAACCCTAAACCTACCCCTAACCTAACCATAACCCTAAACTTAACCCTAACCCTAACCCTAACCTAACCCTAACCCTACCCCTAACCCTAATCCTAATCCTAACACCTAATCCTAACCCTAAACCTAACCGTAAATTTACCCTAACCCTAAACCTAATACTACACCTACACCTACCACTAACCCTAACCCTAATACTAACCCTAATCCTAACACTAACCAGAAACTTAAAACTAACCCTAACCCTTATCCTAACCCTAGCCTTAACCCAAACATTTACCCTAAACCTAACCATCACGCTACCCCTAACCCTAAGCGTAACCGTACCCCTAACCCTAACTCTAACCGAAACACTGTCCGTAAACCCTAAACGCTAACCCTTACCCTAACACTAAACCTAACCCAAACACTAACCCTAACCCTAAACCCTAACCTTAACCCTAACCCTAACCTTAAACCTAACGTAAACCCTAACCATATCCATAACATAAACCTAACCTAACCCTAAACCTAACCCTAACCCTAACCCTAACCCTAACCCAAACCCTAACCCTAAACCTAAAACTGACCTAAACCTAAACAAATCCCTAACCCTAAACCTAACCCTAACCCTAACACTAACCTTAACCCTAAACACTAACCCTAAACAAAACTCTAAACTTAACCTAACCTAACGCTAACCTAACCCTAAACCTAACCCTAACCCAAAACCTAACCCTAACCCTAACCGTAACCCTAACCCTAACCCTAATCATAACCCTAAAATTTACCATAACACTAACCCTCACCCTAACCCTAACCCTAACTCTAACGCTAACCCTAACACTAACCCTAATTCTAACACTAAACCTTACCCTCAACCCTAAATCTAACCCTAACCCAAAACCTAACCCTAATCCTAACCCTAACCCTAAACCTAACCCTAATCATAAACCTAATATTTACCCTAAACCTAACCCTAACCCTAACCCTACCCCTAACCCTAAACCTAACCCTAACACTGACCCTAATCCTAACCCTAATCCTAAACCTAACCCTAACCTAACACTAAGACTAACACTAACACTAACCTTAACCGTAAATCCTAAAACTAACCACTAACCCTAACCCTAACCCTAACGCTAAGCTAACCCTAACCCTACCCTTACTCTAAACCTAACCCTAATATAACCTAACCCTACCTCTAAACCTAACACTAACCCTAACCCTAACCCTAATCCTAACCATAAACCTAACCCTAATCCTAACCGTAACCCTAAAGCTAACCCTAACCCTAACCCTAATCCTAAATCATAAAGCTACCCTAACCCTAACCCTAACCCTAACCCTAACCATAAACCCTAACCCTAACACTAAACTTAAACCTAACCCTAATCCTAACCTAACACTAACCATAAACCTAACCCTAACCGTAACCCTAACGCAAACCTAACGCAAACAATAACCTAACGTTAAACCCTAACCCTAACACTAACGTAACTCTAACCCTAACATTAACCCTAACCCTAATCCTCACCCCTAACCCTAACCCTAACCCTAACCCTATCATTTACCCTAACCCTAACCCTAACCCTAAGACAAACACTAACCATAAACCCTAACCCTATCCCTAAAACTAACCCTAACCCTAACAATAACCTTAACCCTAACCATACCCATAACCCTAACCCTAACCCTAAACCTAACGTAAATCTAACTCTAACCCTAACTCTAACCCTAAACTAACCCTAACCCAAACCCTAACCCTAACACTAACCCTAACCCTAACCCTAACTTTAACCCTAAACCCTAACCCTAACCCAATATCCTAATCCTAAGAATAACCCTAACCCTAACGCTAAGCCTAACCCTAACCTTAAACCCTAAACCTAACCTTAAATTTAACACTAAACCTAAAGTTAACCTAACCCTAACCCTAACCCTAATCCTAAATCATAATCCTAACCCTAACCCTAACCCTAACCCTAACCCTAACCATAAACCCTAACCCTAACACTAAACTTAAACCTAACCCTAATCCTAACCTAACACTAACCACAAACCTAACCCTAACCGTAACCCTAACGCAAACCTAACGCAAACAATAACCTAACGTTAAACCCTAACCCTAACACTAACGTAACTCTAACCCTAACATTAACCCTAACCCTAATCCTCACCCCTAACCCTAACCCTAACGCTAACCCTAACATTTACTCTAACCCTAACCCTAACCCTAAGACAAACACTAACCATAAACCCTAACCCTATCCCTAAAACTAACCGTAACCCTAACAATAACCCTAACCCTAACCATACCCATAACCCTAACCCTAACCCTAAACCTAACGTAAATCTAACTCTAACCCTAACTCTAACCCTAAACTAACCCTAACCCAAACCCTAACCCTAACACTAACCCTAACCCTAACCCTAACCTTAACCCTAAACCCTAACCCTAACCCAATATCCTAATCCTAAGAATAACCCTAACCCTAACCCTAAGCCTAACCCTAACCTTAAACCCTAACCTAACCTTAAATTTAACACTAAACCTAAAGTTAACCTAACCCTAACCCTAACATTTACCCTAACC
>NC_142501.1:1423301-1425801 GCF_057876585.1 Rhinolophus sinicus | reverse complement strand
TAGGTTAGGGTAAGGGTTAGGGTTAGTGTTAGTGTTAGGGTTAGGGTTAGGTTAGGGTTAGGGTTAGGGTTAGGGTTACGGTTAAGGTTAGGTTTTAGTGTTAGGGTTAGGGTTAGGGTTAGGGTTAAGTTTAGGGGTAGGGTTAGGGTTAGGTTAAATGGTAGGGTTAAGGTTAGGTTTAGGTTAGGTTTAGGTTTAGGGTTAGGGTTAGGGTTGGGATTAGGGTTAGGGTTATGGTTCGTTTTAGGGTTAGGGGTTGGGGTAGGGTAAAGTTTTGGGTTAGGGTAAATGTAGGGTTAGGGTTAGTGTTAGGGTTAGGGTTACGGTTAGGGTAGGATTAGGGTTAGGGTTAGGGTTAGGGTTAGGTTAGGGTTAGGGTTAGGGTTAGAGTTAGGGTTAGTTTTAGGTTAGTGTTAGGGTTAGGGTTAGGGTAAGGGTTAGGGTACAGGGTTAGGGTTAGTTTTAGGTTAGGGTTACGGTTAGGGTTAGGGTTAGGGTTAGGGTTAGGGTTAGGGTTAGGGTTAGGTTTCGGTTAGGGTTAGGGTTAGGGTTAGGTTTAGGGTTAGGTTTAGGGTTAGGGTTAGGGTTTAGGATTAGGGTTAGGGTTAGGGTTAGGGTTAGGGTTAGGGTTAGGGTTAGGGTTATTGTTAGGTTTAGGTTTAGGATTAGGTTAGGTTTAGGTTAGGGTTAGTGTTAGGGTTAGGGTTAGGGTTAGGGTTAGCGTTAGGGTTAGTGTTAGGTTTATGTTAGGGTTAGGGTTAGGGTTAGGGTTAGGGTTAGGGTTAGGGTCAGGTTAGGTTTACGGTTAGGGTTAGGGTTAGGGTTAGCGTTAGGGTTAGTGTTAGGTTTATGTTAGGGTTAGGGTTAGGGTTAGGGGTAGGGTTTAGGTTTAGGGTTAGGGTTAGGGTTAGGTTAGGGTTAGGGTTAGGGTTAGGGTTAGGGTTAGGGTTTAGGTTTAGGCTTAGAAATAGGGTTAAGTTTAGGGTTCGGGTTAGGGTTAGGGTTAGGGTTTAGTGTTAGGGTTAGTGTTAGGGTTAGGTTAAGGTTAAGTGTAGGATTAGGATTAGGGTAAATATTAGGATTAAGGTTAGGGTTAGGGTTAGGTTTAGGTTTAGGTTTAGGGTTAGGGTTAGGTTTAGAGTTAGGGTTATTGTTAGGGTTAGGGTTAGGTTTAGGGTTAGGGGTAGGGGTAGGGTAAAGGTTAGGGTTAGGGTAAGTGTTAGAGTTAGAGTTAGGGTTAGGGCTAGGGTTAGGGTTTTGGTTCTGGCTTAGGTTTAGAGTTAGTGTTAGTGTTATATTTTAGGGTTTAGGGTTAGGGTTAGAAATAGGGTTAGTTTTAGGGTTAGGTTTGTGTTAGGTTTAGGGTTTAGGGTTAGGTTTAGGTTTAGGGTTGGGTTAGGGTTAGGGTTAGGTTTAGGTTAGGTTTATGGTTTAGGGTTAGGGTTAGGGTTAGGTTTAGGGTTAGGTTTGAGGGTTAGGGTTTAGGGTTTAGGGTTTAGGGTTAGGGTTTGGGTTAGGGTTAGGTTTAGGGTTAGGGTTAGGTTTAGGGTAAGGGTTTAGGGTTAGGGTTAGGGTTAGGGTTAGGGTTATGTTTAGGGTTTAGAGTTAGGATTAGGGTTAGGGTTAGGGTTATGGTGAGGGTTAGGGTTAGGGATAGGGTTAAGGTTAGGCTTAGGATAGGGTTAGGGTTTGGGTGTTGTGTTAGGGTTAGAGTTAGTGTTAGTGTTTGTTTAGGGGTTAAGGTTAAGGTTAGGGTTAGGGTGAGTGTTATGGTTAGGGTTAGGGTTTAAGGTTTATGGTTGAGGTTAGGGTTAGGGTTAGGGTTAGTGTTAGGGTTAGGGTTAGGTTAGGGTTAGGGTTAGGGTTAGGGTTACGGTTAAGGTTAGGGTTTAGTGTTAGGGTTAGGTTATGGTTAGGGTTAAGTTTAGGGGTAGGGTTAGGGTTAGGTTAAATGGTAGGGTTAAGGTTAGGTTTAGGGTTAGGTTTAGGTTTAGTGTTAGGGTTAGGGTTGGGATTAGGGTTAGGGTTATGGTTCGTTTTAGGGTTAGGGGTTGGGGTAGGGTAAAGATTTGGGTTAGGGTAAAGGTTAGGGTTAGGGTTAGGGTTAGGGTTACTGTTAGGTTTAGGTTTAGGATTAGGTTTGGTTTAGGGTTAGAGTTAGGGTTAGGGTTAGGTATCGGGTTAGGGTTTAGGGTTAGGGTTAGGGTTAGGGTTAGGGTTAGGTTAGGGTTAGGGTTAGGGTTAGGGTTAGGATTAGGTTTAGGGTTAGGGTTAGGGTTTAGGGTTAGGGTTAGGGTTAGGGTTAGGATTAGTTTTAGTTTAGTGTTACGTTTAGGGTTAGGGTAAGGGTTAAGGAACAGGGTTAGGGTTAGTTTTAGGTTAGGGTTACGGTTAGGGTTAGGGTTAGGGTTAGGGTTAGGGTTAGGGTTAGGTTTCGGTTAGGGTTAGGGTTAGGGTTAGGTTTAGGGTTAGGTTTAGGGTTAGGGTTAGGGTTTAGGAT
>NC_142501.1:1308402-1310902 GCF_057876585.1 Rhinolophus sinicus | reverse complement strand
TAGCAGATTGGATCAAAAAACTAAACCCAACCATATGTTGTCTACAAGAGACACATCTCAGTTACAAGGACAAGCATAGACTCAAAGTGAAAGGGTGGAAATTGACACTCCAAGCAAATGGTACCCAGAGAAAATCAGGTGTAGCCATAATGATATCAGATGAAACAGACTTCAAGGTGAAAAAGATAACAAGAGATAAAGATGGACATTTCATAATGGTGAAGGGGACTGTACAACAAGAAGACATAACAGTCATCAATATTTATGCCCCCAATCAGGGAGCACCGAAATACACCAAGCAACTACTAACAGAACTGAAGGGAGAAATTGACCAAAACACATTTATACTAGGGGACTTAAATACATCATTGACAGCTAAGGATAGATCATCCAAACAGAAAATAAATAACGAAATAGTAGCCCTAAATGACACATTAGATGAAATGGACATAATTGACATTTATAGAGCACTTCATCCTAAAACATCAGACTATACATTCTTTTCTAGTGTACATGGAACATTCTCAAGGATAGACCATATATTGGGACATAAAATCAGTCTCAACAAATTTAAGAAGATTGAAATCATACCATGCATATTGTCTGATCACAAGGCTTTGAAATTGGATATCAACTGTAAAAGAAAACAGGAAAAAACACAAATACATGGAGATTAAACAACATACTTTTAAAGAAGGACTGGGTCAAAGAAGAAATTAGAGAAGAGATCAAAAGATACATAGAAACAAATGACAATGAAAATACATCCTACCAAAATTTTTGGGATGTAGCGAAAGCAGTTTTAAGAAGGAAATTTATCTCATTACAGGCCTATCTCAAGAAACAAGAAAACTCTCAAATAAATAACCTCATGTTACACCTTAAAGAACTAGAAAAAGAAGAACAAGTAAAACCCAAGGTCAGCAGAAGAAAGGAAATAATAAAAATTAGAGCAGAACTAAATGAAATAGAGAACAAAAAGACAATAGAAAAAATTAATGTGACAAAGAGCTGGTTCTTTGAAAAGATTAACAAAATTGACAAACCCATGGCTAGACTTACTAAGATAAAAAGAGAGAAGACACTGATTAACAAAATCAGAAACGTAAAAGGGGAAGTTATCACGGACACCACAGAAATACAAAGGATCATCCAAGAATACTATGAAGGACTATATGCCACCAAATTCAACAACCTAGAAGAAATGGATAAGTTCTTAGAAACATATAGCCTTCCAAGGCTGAACCATGAAGAACTGGAAAATCTAAACAGACCGATCACCAGTAACGAAATTGAATCAGTCATCCAAAACCTTCCCAAAAGCAAAAGTCCGGGACCAGATGGCTTCACTAGTGAATTCTACCAAACCTTCAAAGAGGATCTAACACCAATTCTGCACAAACTCTTCCAAAAAATTGAAGAAGAGACAGTACTCCCTAACTCATTTTATGAGGCCAACATTACCCTGATACCAAAACCTGGTAAGGACAGCACAAAAAAAGAAAACTACAGACCAATATCTCTAATGAATACCGATGCAAAAATCCTAAATAAAATTCTAGCAAATCGAATACAACAATGCATTAAAAAGATTATTCATCATGACCAAGTGGGGTTCATCCCCGGGACACAACGATGGTTCAACATCGAAAATCCATCAATGTGATACATCACATAAAGAAAATAAAGGATAAAAATCATATGATTATATCAATTGATGCAGAAAAAGCATTTGACAAGATACAACATCCATTTATTATTAAAACACTTAATAAAATGGGTATAGAAGGAAAATACCTTAACATAATAAAGGCCATATATGACAAGCTCTCTGCTAATCTCATAATTAATGGAGAAAAACTGAAGCCCTTTGCTCTACGTTCAGGAACACGACAGGGCTGTCCCCTATCACCTCTGCTTTTCAACATAGTGTTGGAAGTCCTTGCCAGAGCAATCAGGCAAGAGAAAGAAATAAAAGGCATCCAAATTGGGAATGAAGAAGTTAAATTATCACTCTTTGCAGATGACATGATGCTATATATAGAAAACCCTAAAGACTCCACCAAAAAGCTATTAGAAACAATCAACGAATACAGTCAAGTTGCTGGCTACAAAATCAACGCACAAAAGTCCATTGCCTTCCTATATACTAACCATGAAATCTCAGAAAAAGAAATACAAAAAACAATTCCTTTTGCAATTGCAGCAAAAAGAATAAAATACCTAGGAATAAACTTAACCAAGGATGTGAAAGACCTATATGCTGAAAATTATAAGACATTTTTGAAAGAAATTGAAGAAGACACAAAGAAATGGAAAGACATTCCGTGCTCATGGATTGGAAGAATCAACATAGTTAAAATGGCCATATTACCCAAAGCAATATACAGATTCAATGCAATCCCCATCAAAATCCCAATGGTATATTTTAAAGAAATAGAACAAAAAATCATCAGATTTGTTTGGAACCACAAAAGACCCCGAATAGCCAAAGCAATCT
>NC_142501.1:1258402-1260902 GCF_057876585.1 Rhinolophus sinicus | reverse complement strand
CCAATCAGGGAGCACCGAAATACACCAAGCAACTACTAACAGAACTGAAGGGAGAAATTGACCAAAACACATTTATACTAGGGGACTTAAATACATCATTGACAGCTAAGGATAGATCATCCAAACAGAAAATAAATAACGAAATAGTAGCCCTAAATGACACATTAGATGAAATGGACATAATTGACATTTATAGAGCACTTCATCCTAAAACATCAGACTATACATTCTTTTCTAGTGTACATGGAACATTCTCAAGGATAGACCATATATTGGGACATAAAATCAGTCTCAACAAATTTAAGAAGATTGAAATCATACCATGCATATTGTCTGATCACAAGGCTTTGAAATTGGATATCAACTGTAAAAGAAAACAGGAAAAAACACAAATACATGGAGATTAAACAACATACTTTTAAAGAAGGACTGGGTCAAAGAAGAAATTAGAGAAGAGATCAAAAGATACATAGAAACAAATGACAATGAAAATACATCCTACCAAAATTTTTGGGATGTAGCGAAAGCAGTTTTAAGAAGGAAATTTATCTCATTACAGGCCTATCTCAAGAAACAAGAAAACTCCCAAATAAATAACCTCATGTTACACCTTAAAGAACTAGAAAAAGAAGAACAAGTAAAACCCAAGGTCAGCAGAAGAAAGGAAATAATAAAAATTAGAGCAGAACTAAATGAAATAGAGAACAAAAAGACAATAGAAAAAATTAATGTGACAAAGAGCTGGTTCTTTGAAAAGATTAACAAAATTGACAAACCCATGGCTAGACTTACTAAGATAAAAAGAGAGAAGACACTGATTAACAAAATCAGAAACGTAAAAGGGGAAGTTATCACGGACACCACAGAAATACAAAGGATCATCCAAGAATACTATGAAGGACTATATGCCACCAAATTCAACAACCTAGAAGAAATGGATAAGTTCTTAGAAACATATAGCCTTCCAAGGCTGAACCATGAAGAACTGGAAAATCTAAACAGACCGATCACCAGTAACGAAATTGAATCAGTCATCCAAAACCTTCCCAAAAGCAAAAGTCCGGGACCAGATGGCTTCACTAGTGAATTCTACCAAACCTTCAAAGAGGATCTAACACCAATTCTGCACAAACTCTTCCAAAAAATTGAAGAAGAGACAGTACTCCCTAACTCATTTTATGAGGCCAACATTACCCTGATACCAAAACCTGGTAAGGACAGCACAAAAAAAGAAAACTACAGACCAATATCTCTAATGAATACCGATGCAAAAATCCTAAATAAAATTCTAGCAAATCGAATACAACAATGCATTAAAAAGATTATTCATCATGACCAAGTGGGGTTCATCCCCGGGACACAACGATGGTTCAACATCGAAAATCCATCAATGTGATACATCACATAAAGAAAATAAAGGATAAAAATCATATGATTATATCAATTGATGCAGAAAAAGCATTTGACAAGATACAACATCCATTTATTATTAAAACACTTAATAAAATGGGTATAGAAGGAAAATACCTTAACATAATAAAGGCCATATATGACAAGCTCTCTGCTAATCTCATAATTAATGGAGAAAAACTGAAGCCCTTTGCTCTACGTTCAGGAACACGACAGGGCTGTCCCCTATCACCTCTGCTTTTCAACATAGTGTTGGAAGTCCTTGCCAGAGCAATCAGGCAAGAGAAAGAAATAAAAGGCATCCAAATTGGGAATGAAGAAGTTAAATTATCACTCTTTGCAGATGACATGATGCTATATATAGAAAACCCTAAAGACTCCACCAAAAAGCTATTAGAAACAATCAACGAATACAGTCAAGTTGCTGGCTACAAAATCAACGCACAAAAGTCCATTGCCTTCCTATATACTAACCATGAAATCTCAGAAAAAGAAATACAAAAAACAATTCCTTTTGCAATTGCAGCAAAAAGAATAAAATACCTAGGAATAAACTTAACCAAGGATGTGAAAGACCTATATGCTGAAAATTATAAGACATTTTTGAAAGAAATTGAAGAAGACACAAAGAAATGGAAAGACATTCCGTGCTCATGGATTGGAAGAATCAACATAGTTAAAATGGCCATATTACCCAAAGCAATATACAGATTCAATGCAATCCCCATCAAAATCCCAATGGTATATTTTAAAGAAATAGAACAAAAAATCATCAGATTTGTTTGGAACCACAAAAGACCCCGAATAGCCAAAGCAATCTTAAGAAAAAAGAACTATAATGGAGGTATCACACTTCCTGACTTTGGCCTGTACTACAGGGCCACAATAATCAAAACAGCATGGTATTGGCAGAAAAACAGACACATAGACCAATGGAATAGAATTGAGAACCCAGAAATAAAACCACATAAATATGGACAGATAATTTTTGACAAAGAAGCTAAAAACATACAATGGAGCAAAGACAGCCTCTTCAATAAATGGTGCTGGGAGAATTGGATAGCCACGTGCAAAAGAATGAAACTGGACT
>NC_142501.1:1185902-1188402 GCF_057876585.1 Rhinolophus sinicus | reverse complement strand
TCTGTAAAGCTCCCCTGGAATCTACAAACAATCGAACAACAAAAACTCCACAAAGGACTCCCTGCACAGCAGACAGGCAAGACGAAGAGGCCCACTACCGACTGAAATCCCCGACAGGAGTAAACAGAACTGCTGAAACATACGGGCTCTGAATCAGGAGCTGGAAGAGCTTTGGAACATCAAAAGCTCTCCACGTACCCCCCGGGACACTGCGCCCTGTGACCTAGACGAACTATAAATAGAGGAGAAGCCCGTCTCCCAGGGAATCCCCCCATTGTGTGAGAAGTTGGAATAGTGCAGAGAAAACAGCACTACCGTGTGGGAGAAGAAAAATAAGTTGCAGTTGGAGAAATAATAAAACATTCTACCAACAAGTACTGGCAAACAAAAGAAAGACCGCTTTCTATCAACCTGTTGCAGAAGTCACTCCTGTAGATGTCTAGGAAGAGAAATAGTAAACCAGTAATCGCCATGAATAACCAAGGCAACAAGATAGCTCAGAAAGAAAGTGAAAAATCTCCAGAGAAGGGACTTAAAAATACAGAAATATGTGACTTAAATGACAGAGAATTCAAGATTGCAGTTCTGAAAAAACTCAACGAGATACAAGAAAACACAGATAGGCAGTTAAATGAACTCAGAAACTCAATCAAAGAACAGTATGAGCATTTTACGAAAGAGATTGAAATCTTAAAAAAGAACCAAATAGAATTTCTGGAGATTAAGAACTCAATAGAAGAAATTAAGAATGAAATAACCAGCTTAGGTAGTAGAGTTGACCAGATGGAGGAAAGAATCAGTGACATCGAAGATAGAAACCTGGAAATGACACAGATAGAAGAAGAAAGAGACTTGAGACTTAAAAGAAATGAAAGAACTCTACAAGAACTTTCTGACTCCATCAGAAAGAGCAATATAAGAATAATGGGCATACCAGAAGGAGAAGAAACAGAGAAGGGAACAGAGAATATATTCAAAAAAATTGTCGATGAGAACTTCCCAAACTTGTGGACAGAACTGGACCCTCAAATCCAAGAAGCAAATAGAACACCAAGTTACCTCGATCCCAACAGGCCTTCTCCAAGGCACATTGTATTGAAGCTGTCTAAAATCAACGACAAAGAAAGAATCCTCAAGGCAGCCAGGGAAAAGAAGACGGTAACTTACAAAGGAAAGCCCATTAGATTATCATCAGATTTTTCAGCAGAAACTCTACAAGCCAGGAGGGAGTGGAACCAAATATTCAAACTGTTGAAAGAGAGAAATCATGAGCCAAGAATAATATATCCAGCAAAGATATCCTTTAGATATGAAGGAGGAATAAAGACCTTTCCAGACAAACAGAAGCTGAGGGAATTTTCTAATACACGACCTGCACTATAAGAAATACTAAAGGAGGCTATTCGACCACCATCAACAGGGACAATTTGTGGCAACCAAAACTCAAAAAGGGGGAGAGTAAAGGCCTGAACCGGAATATGGGAATGGAGAAAGTAAGCGTGCTGAAGAAAATGGAATACTCTAAATATCAAACTTTCTTTACATAAACTTAAGGGTAACCACTCAAAATAAATCCAGAATTGAAATATAT
This sequence comes from Rhinolophus sinicus, assembly GCF_057876585.1. Classification (NCBI taxonomy): domain Eukaryota; kingdom Metazoa; phylum Chordata; class Mammalia; order Chiroptera; family Rhinolophidae; genus Rhinolophus; species Rhinolophus sinicus. The sequence continues at coordinate 1,186,811 of NC_142501.1, read as the reverse complement.
ACTGAAATAAAAGAAGAAACAGAGGGAAACATCATAGAATACCACCACACAGAAATAATAGACAACAACAAAAAGGCAAAGAAACAATGGAGACACAGCCTTACCAGAAAACTAAAGATAGAATGACAGGAAATCCTCACATATCAATAATCACCCTAAATGTAAATGGACTGAACTCACCAATAAAAAGGCACAGAGTAGCAGATTGGATCAAAAAACTAAACCCAACCATATGTTGTCTACAAGAGACACATCTCAGCTACAAGGACAAGCATAGACTCAAAGTGAAAGGGTGGAAATTGACACTCCAAGCAAATGGTACCCAGAGAAAATCAGGTGTAGCCATAATGATATCAGATGAAACAGACTTCAAGGTGAAAAAGATAACAAGAGATAAAGATGGACATTTCATAATGGTGAAGGGGACTGTACAACAAGAAGACATAACAGTCATCAATATTTATGCCCCCAATCAGGGAGCACCGAAATACACCAAGCAACTACTAACAGAACTGAAGGGAGAAATTGACCAAAACACAATTATACTAGGGGACTTAAATACATCATTGACAGCTAAGGATAGATCATCCAAACAGAAAATAAATAACGAAATAGTAGCCCTAAATGACACATTAGATGAAATGGACATAATTGACATTTATAGAGCACTTCATCCTAAAACATCAGACTATACATTCTTTTCTAGTGTACATGGAACATTCTCAAGGATAGACCATATATTGGGACATAAAATCAGTCTCAACAAATTTAAGAAGATTGAAATCATACCATGCATATTGTCTGATCACAAGGCTTTGAAATTGGATATCAACTGTAAAAGAAAACAGGAAAAAACACAAATACATGGAGATTAAACAACATACTTTTAAAGAAGGACTGGGTCAAAGA
>NC_142501.1:1160902-1165902 GCF_057876585.1 Rhinolophus sinicus | reverse complement strand
ATGCCCACACAGCCTCCACCGGGTTATGTTAAACCGGGATCTGATTCCTTTGATGTAAAATCGCCGCTCCAAATGGCTTGTGAACAAGCCCACAAGCAAGGGGAATCTACAGAGCAGTTTGGTGTATATCCTATTATTGAAAGGTATGATCAGGCAGGGCGTAGGGTTAGGGATTGGACGCCTTTCCAGTGGAAGCAGATAAAAGAATTGAAAGAGGCTTGTGTGCAGTATGGACCTATTGCCCCTTTCACCCTGGCAATTTTGGATATTCTGGCTATTGAAGCCATCCCTCCAGAGGATTGGAAGCTTCTTGCTCATGCTTGCCTTTCGGGAGGTGATTATCTCTTATGGAGATCTGAGTTTTATGAAAACTGCAAAAAGAAAGCTTATCAGAACAATTTAAGGCGAGTTCCCATCACTTTTGAGATGTTGGCCGGTGAAGGCATTTATGCTGAAATAAGAAACCAAATGGGCTTTGCAGTAGGAGCTTATGCTCAGACTTCTTCCGCTGCAAAGGAAGCCTGGCGTATGCTGCCAGACACTTCCCGTAAAGAGGAGCATGTATCTCAGATAAGACAGAGACCTGACGAGCCCTTCCAAGATTTTGTGTCCCGCCTTACCACTGCGGCTGGACGGATTTTTGGGGCGTCAATGGCTACCCAGTCCTTTATAACGCAGCTTGCCTATGAAAATGCCAATTCGGCATGTCAAGCCGTTATCAGGCCAATTAGGAAGAAAGGAGATTTATCTGAATACCTTCGCCTGTGTACTGATGTGGGGCCCTCTTTTACCCAGGGAATAGCGATAGCAGCTGCTCTTCAGGGAAAGCCTATGAGGGAAGTGCTAAATCAACAGGCAAGACTTCATACAGGGAATCGTACTGGAGCATGTTTTACTTGCGGGAAAAGGGGACATCGAGCAGCCCAATGCCCAGACAAGGGAGAAACTGAGAATACAGCTGCTCCTGCTAGAAAACCTCCAGATGTCTGCCCTAAATGCAGAAGAGGGAAACATTGGGCTAATGAGTGTAAATCTAGGACAGATAAAGATGGAAAACTGATTCAGGGAAACTGGGTGAGGGGCCAGCCCCAGGCCCCGAATCAGCAATGTTATGGGGCTCTGCAGGTTCCCGAGCAGAAAGGGAACGAACCTCAGAAAAGAAATACATCACAGATTTATTCCGGGCCACCTCAGGCAGCGCAGGATTGGACTTGTGTTCCACCGCCGACATCGTATTAACTCCTGAAATGGGAATGCAAGCCCTACCCACAGGGGTTTTTGGGCCGCTGCCGCCAAAAACCGTTGGGCTTCTATTAGGGAGAAGTAGCACAACCATGAAGGGAATTCAAGTTTCCCCGGGAGTTATTGATGAGGATTTTACCGGAGAAATTAAGATTATGGTTCATTCACCCCTGACTATTTCCAATATTCCCTCTGGAACTCGGATTGCTCAATTAATAATTTTGCCTAGGATGAAAATAGGGAAAAATAGACAAGACCAAGAACGAGGAGATCGAGGCTTTGGTTCCTCGGATGTATATTGGGTTCAAGAGATAAAGAAAGATCGACCTGTTTTACAGCTTAAGATTGCTGGGAAAGATTTTCAAGGGCTTTTAGATACTGGAGCCGATGTGTCTTGCATATCTGCGCAACATTGGCCATCTAATTGGCCGATGCAAAGTACGAGTACAAGCCTGCAAGGTATCGGTCAGTCTCACGCCCCACAGCAAAGTAGTAATTTGTTATCATGGCAGGATGATGATGGTCATCAAGGAACATTTCAGCCTTATATTATTCCCGGTTTGCCGGTGAATTTGTGGGGACGTGATATTATGAGCAATATGGGAGTTTATCTTTACAGCCCGAGTGTTCAAGTTACTCAGCAGATGTTTGATCAGGGGCTTCTTCCCGGGAAAGGCTTAGGGAGCGCAGGACAAGGACGTCAGGAACCTATATCGCCCAATCCCAATTTACAGAGGACAGGTTTGGGGTATTTTCCCCAGGGGTCATAGATTTACCTGCACTCCACCAAAAAACAGCAGAGGCAATAACTTGGAAATCTGATACGCCTGTGTGGATAGATCAATGGCCCCTTACTAAAGAAAAAATCTTGGCCGCTCAAGCGCTAGTACAGGAGCAGCTTGAACAAGGCAACATAACTGAATCAACCTCTCCTTGGAATTCACCCATTTTTGTAATTAAGAAAAAATCAGGGAAATGGAGATTGTTGCAGGATTTAAGAAAAGTGAATGAAACTATGGAAGTTATGGGGGCTTTGCAACCAGGATTACCTCATCCCTCTGCCATACCAAAAGACACTTATAAAATAGTCTTGGATTTGAAGGATTGTTTTTATACTATTCCCCTTCATCCGCAAGATTGCAAGAGATTTGCTTTTAGTGTCCCTAGTCCAAATTTTCAAGAGCCAATGAGGAGATATCAGTGGCGGGTTCTTCCCCAGGGTATGGCAAACAGCCCCACCTTGTGTCAGAAGTTTGTTAGTGAAGCAATTGATAACACCAGACAACAATTTCCTTCTGTGTATATCATTCATTATATGGATGACATCTTGTTGGCTTGTAAGAAAGAAGGAATGTTATTAGCCTGCTTTATAAATATGAAGAAGAACCTTCTGGCTTCAGGTCTTATTATTGCACCTGAGAAAGTACAGAGAAGTGAGCCTTACTCTTACTTGGGATTTCAGTTATTTGCTCAACATTTTTCCCCTCAAAAGATAGAACTCAGAAAAGATCATCTTAAGTCTCTTAATGATTTTCAAAAGCTGTTGGGAGATATTAATTGGCTGCGTCCTTCTTTGGGACTAACTACTGGAGATCTTAAACCATTGTTTGAAATTTTAAAAGGGGATTCTGATCCAACCTCTCCCAGGTCTCTTACTGAGCCTGCACGAAAAGCGCTCCTTAAAGTAGAGAAAGCTATTCAGGAACAACATGTTTCCTTCCTTGATTATGATAAATCTTTGGATGTGTATGTATTAAGTACTAAGCATACACCCACCGCAGTTTTGTGGCAACAAGGGCCACTTAGATGGATACATCTTCCTGTGACTGCTCAGAAAAATCTTACTCCTTATTATGAATTTGTGGCTAGTTTAATTCAAGAAAGTCGCTTAGAAGCTAGAAAATATTATGGAAAAGAGCCAGATTCTATTGTTGTTCCCTTTACAAAAATCCAAATTCAAGGTTTGATGCAGTTTACTGATAGCTTTCCTGTTGCATTGGCTGGTTTTACAGGAACATTGGACAATCATTATCCCAAGCATAAATTGCTTCAATTTTTTCAGCATCATGCTCCTATTTTTCCTTCGGTTGTGTCACATGCTCCTCTTCCTGCTGTACTTAATATTTTTACTGATGGATCTAGTAATGGTGTAGCTGTCTATGCACTCAATGATAAGGTCATCAAAAGAGTGCAGACACCTCCAGCCTCAGCTCAAATAGTTGAGCTTCGAGCAGTTCATATGGTATTGCTTGACTTTGCTTCCCAGTCATTTAATTTATTTTCTGACAGCCATTATGTAGTTCGTGCTATCCAAAATTTAGAAACAGTACCCTTTATTAGTACCAGCAATCCTGTTATTCAGGATCTATTTCTTCAGATACAGCAGGCCATTCAGCTGCGCTGTGAAAAATTTTACATTGGCCATATTAGAGCTCATTCTAATCTTCCTGGCCCTTTGGCCTCAGGAAATCAAATTGCAGACTCTGCTACTCAGCTTGTTGCCTTAACTCGAGTAGAGAAAGCACAAAAGGCTCATAGCCTCCACCATCTAAATAGTCAGAGCCTAAGATTGCAGTATAAAATAACCAGAGAAGCAGCACGTCAAATAGTAAAACAGTGTCCAGATTGTTCACATCTTCTGCCTGTGCCTCATTATGGAGTTAACCCCCGAGGCTTACGTCCTAATGATCTATGGCAAATGGATGTAACTCATATACCTGAATTTGGAAAGTTAAAATATGTTCATGTCTCCATCGATACGTTCTCTGGATATGTTGTGGCTTCCGTCCAAGCAGGAGAAGCCACATCGCATGTAATTAGACATTGCCTTGCTGCATTTGCCATGATTGGAACTCCTAAAAAACTTAAAACAGACAATGGCACATGTTATACCAGCAAAAAATTTGCTCTATTTTGTCAGCAATTTTCGATCGATCATGTTACTGGCATTCCTTACAATCCCCAAGGACAAGGGATTGTGGAACGTACTCATGGAACATTAAAACTCACTTTACAAAAAATAAAAAAGGGGGAGCTATACCCCCTGACACCTCATAATTATTTGTCTCATTCTCTCTTTATTCAAAATTTTTTGACCTTGGATGCCCATGGTAAGAGTGCTGCAGAGCGCTTTTGGCATCCTTCTGCAGCCCCTCAGGCTTTGGTTAAATGGAAAGACCCACTTATGGGCTCCTGGCATGGCCCAGACCCAGTCCTCGTATGGGGCCGAGGACATGTTTGTGTTTTTCCACAGGATGCAGAAGGCCCTCGGTGGCTGCCAGAAAGATTGGTGCGACATGTGGACCCTCAGCCCATTGATGATGTTGCTGATGCTTTGCCAAGTGACAGCGGAACCTGACCAGACGTATTGGGCCTATGTGCCCGATCCACCTATTCTTCATCCTGCTATCTGGGAAGGTCCGGAAATTCCAGTATATGTCAATGATACTCATGCCTTAGGATTGCCTTCTAATGGACATATGAGACAGCATTTGGAAAAAAACTTTCACTTACAATGGCATAGGTCTGGGATTGCCTATTTGTATTGCAAAAAATAGCTCCATGACTGGGTGTTTGCGTAGTTCCCCTGTCACTATGCATATTGAGGATTCTTTAATTGGATGGACTGTTCATCTTAACATGCTAGGCGACTGGTCCGGGGGACGCAAAGTAAAACTGCCCATCCCTCCATCACGTCCATCTTGTGCTAAACAGTTGAAATTAAATGTTGAGACTGTTCCATGGAGAGCTTGCCCTGG
>NC_142501.1:1090085-1095085 GCF_057876585.1 Rhinolophus sinicus | reverse complement strand
ACCCTAACCCTTGCTCTAACCCTAACCCTAACACTAACACTAACCTAACCCTAAGCCTAACACTAACCCTAACACTAACCTTAACCCTAAACCCTAACCCTAACCCTAACCCTAACCGAACCCTATCCCTAAACCCTAAACCCTAAAACCTAACCCTAACCCTAACCCGAACCCGAACCCTAACCCTAACCCTAACCTAACCCTAACACTAACCCTAAGCCCTAAACATAACACTAACACTAACTCTAACCCTAATCCAAACCAAAACTCTACCCTATCCTAAGCCTAACCCTAACCCTAACACTAACCCTAAACCTAACCCTAACCCTAACCCTAACACTAACCCTAATCCTAACCCTAAACCCTAACCCTAACCCTAACCCTAACCCTAACCCTAACCCTAAACATAACCCTAACCTATCCCTAACCCTAACCCTAAACCCTAAACCTTACCCTAACCCTAACCCTAACACTAACCCTAACCCTAAACCTAAACCTCACCCTAACCCTAACCTTAACCCTAACATTTACCCTAACCCTAAACCTAACCCTAAACCTAACCCTAAACCCTAACCCTAAACATAACCCTATGACTAACGCTAACCCTATCCGAAACCTAACCCTAACCCTAACCATAACCATAACCCTAACCCTAAACCCTAAACCCTAAACCCTAACCCTAACCCTAACCCGAACCCTAAACCTAAACCTAACCCTAACCCTAACACTAACCTAACCCTAAACCCTAACCCTAACCCTAAACCTAACTCTAACCCTAACCCTAACCCTAACCCTAATCCTAACAATAACCCTAACCCTAACCTATCCCTAACCCCTAACACTAACCCTAACCTTAACACTAATCCTAAACCCTACCCTAACCCTAACCCTAACCCTAACCCTAACCCTAAACCCTAACCCTAACCCTAACCCTAACCCCTAACCTTAAACCTAACCCTAACCGAAACCTAACCTTAACCCTAACCCAAAACAAAACACAAAAGCAACCCTAACCCTAACCCTAACCCTAACCCTAACACAAATTCTAAAACATAAACCCTAAACCTAACCCTAACCCTAACCCTATCCCTAAACCTAACCTAACCAAATCTAACCCTAACCCTAACCCTAACCCTAACCCTAACCCTAACCCTAACCCTAACCTAACCTAATCCTAAACCTAAATGTAACAGTAACCCTAACCCTAACCCTAAAACCTAACACTTATCCTAACCCTAACATTTACCCTACCCCTACCGCTAACCTAAACCTAACCGTAACCCTAACCCTAACCCTAACCCTAACCCTAACCCATAAACATAACACTAACACTAACACTAATCCTAACCCAAAACAAAACTCTAACCCTATCCTAAGCCTAACACTAACCCTATACCTAACCCTAACCCTAACCCTAACCCTAACACTAATCCTTACATTAAACCCTAACCCTAATCCTAACCCTAACACTAAACCTAACCTAACACTAAACCTAACCCTAAACCCTAACCCTTACCCTATCCCTAAACCCTAACCCTAACCTAAACCTAACCCTAATCCTAACCCTAACCCTAACCCTAAACCTAACCTAACACTAACCCTAACGCTAAACATAACCCTAACCATAACCCTAACAGTAAACCTAACCTAACCCTAACCCTAAACCTAACCCTAACCCTAACCCTAACATAACCGTAACCCTAACCCAAAACTAACCCTAACCCTAAACCCTGATGCTAACCCTAACCCTAACCCTAACCCTTTCCCTAAACCCTAAACCCTAAACCCTAAACCGAACCCTAACCCTAACCCTAATCCTAACCCTAAACCTAAACCCTAACCCTAACCCTAACCCTAAACCTAACCCTAATCCTAACAATAACCGAACCCTAACCTAACCCTAACCCTGACCCTAACCCTAACCCTAACCCTAACCCTATCCCTAACCCTAATCCTAAACCCTAACCCTAACCCTAACCCTAAGCCTAACCCTAACTCTAACCCTAACCGAAACCTAACCCTAACACTAACCCTAACCATAACACTAACCATAACCCTAAACCTAACCCTAACCCTAAATACTAACCCTAACCCAAACCCACACCCTAACAATAACCTATCCCTAACCCTAACCCTAACCCTAACCGAAACCCTAACCGTAACCCGAAGCCTAACCCTAACCCTAACAATAACCCTAACCCTAACCCTATCACTAAACCCTAACCGTAACCTAAAAATAAACCTAAACCTAACACTTACACTAACCCTAACCCTAACCCTAACCCTAACACTTACCCTGACCTTCACCCTAATCATAACCGTAACCCTGAACCTTCCCCTGTCCCTGACCCTGATCCTAACCCTAAACCTAACACTAACCCTAACCCTAAACCTAACAATGAGCCTAATTCTAACCCTAACCATAACCGTAAAACTTAACCTGACCATATATCTAAACCTAACCCTAAGACTATCCCTATCAATAACCCTAACACTAACCCTAACCTAAACCTAATCTATTCCCTAAACCTAACCGTAATCCTAACCCTAAACTAAACCTAACCCTAACGCTAACCCTAACTCAAACCTAACCCTAACCCTAACCTAACCTTAACCCTAACACTACACCTAACCCTAACCCAATCCCTAACCTACCCTAACTGAAACCCTAACCCTAACCCTAATCCTAACCCTAATACTAACCTAACCCTAACCCTAACGCTAACCTAAACCTAACCATAACCCTTACCCTAAACCTAACGCTAACTCTAACCCTAAACCTAACCAAAACCTAACTCTAATATTTACCCGAACCCTAACGCTAACACTACCCCTACCATAACCCTAACCATAACCCTAACCTAACCCTAATCCAAAACGCAACCCTAACCTTAACCCTATCCCTAATCCTAAACAAACCCTAACCCTAAACCCTAAACCCTAAACCTAAGCCTAAACCCTAACCATAACCCTAACCCTAACCCTAAACCCAACCTTAACCCTAACCCTAACCCTAAACCCAACCCTAACCCTAACCCTAACAGTAACTTTAACACTAACCCTAACACTAAACCTATCCTAACACTAACCCTAACCCTAAACTCTAAATCCTAAACCTAACCCTAACCCTAACCCTAATCCTGACCCTAAACCCAACCCTAACCATAGTCCTAACCTTAACCCAACCCTAACTCTAAACCCAACCTGAAACAAAACCGTAAACCTAACCCTTACCCTAACCTTAACCTAACCTTATCCTAACACTAAAGCGAAACCTAAACCTAATCCTAACCCAAACCCTAAACGTAAACCCAACCCTAACCCTCACCCTAACCCTAACCCTACCCTAACCCTAACACTAAACCCAACACTAGCCCTAACCCTAACAGTAACCCTAACACTAAACCTAACCCTAACCCTAACCCTATACTAACCCTAACCCTAACCCTAAACCTAACCCTAAACCTAACCCTAACGTAAACCTAAACCTAACGCTAACTCTAACACTGAACCTGACCCGAACCCTAAGCCTAACCCTAACACTAACCCTAACCCTAACACTAACCCTAACACTTACCATAACCCTAACCCTAAACATAACCCTTACCCTAAACCTAATCCTAAATCAAACAATAACCCTAAACATAACACTAAACCCTAACCCTAACCCTACCACTAAACATAACCTGAACTCTAACCATAAGCCTGAACCTAACCCTAACACTAACCTTAACCCTAAACTGTAAACCCTAAACCTAACCCTAACCCTAACCCTAACCCTTACCGTAACCCTAAACCTAACCCTAACCCTAACCGTAACCCTAAACCATAACCATAACCCTAATTCTAATATTAAACGAAACCCTTAACCTAACCCTATCCCTAACCCTAACCCTAACCCTAACCCTAAACGTAACCCTAAAACTATCCCTAAACCTGAACCTAACCCTAACCATAACGCTATAACTAACCCTAAACCCTACCACCTCAACTTAACCCTAACCCTAACCCTAACCCTAAACGCAATCCTAACCCTAACCCTAATCCCTACCTTAACCCAAACCCTAACCCTAAGCCTAACCCTAACCTAACCCTAACACTTACCATAATCCTAACCCTAAACCTATCCCTTACCCTAAACCTAATCCTAAATCTAACAATAACCCTAAACATAACAATAAACCCTAACCCTAACCCTACCAATAAACATAACCTGAACTCTAACCATAAGCCTGAACCTAACCCTAACACTAACCTTATCCCTAAACTGTAATCCCTAAACCTAACCCTAACCCTAACCCTAAACCTAACCCTAAACCCAACCCTGACCCTAACCGTAACCCTAACCTAACCCTAACCCTAAACCCAACCCTAACCCTAACCCTAACCCTCACCTAAACGTAACCCTAAACCTAACTCTAACCCTAATCATAAACCTAACATTTACCCCAACACTAACCCTTAAACTAACCTACGCCTAACCATAACCCTAACCCTAAAACCTAACCCTAACACTAACCCTAACCCTAAACCTAACGCTAAACCTAATCCTAACCCTAACCCTAACATTAACACTAACCTAACTAACCCTAACCCAAACCCTAACCCCTAGCTCTAAACCCAACCCTAACCCTAAAACCTAACCCAAACCCTAACCCCAACCCTAACCCTAACCCTAACGCTAACCTAACCCTAACTCTAACCTTAATCCTAAACCATAAACCTAACCCTAAACCTAACCCTAATCCTAACCCTAACCCTAAAGCTAACCAAACCCTAACCCTAAACCTACCCTAATTCTAACGCTAAACCTAACATTTACCCCAACACTAACCCTTACCCTAACCCTAAACCTAAACCCTAACCCTAACCCTAACCATAAACCTAAACCTAACCCTAACCGTAACCATAACCCTAACCCTACCCTAACCCTAAAAATAACACTAAACCTAACACTAACCCTAAACCCGAACCCTAACCTAACCCTATCCCTAACCCTA
>NC_142501.1:1067585-1075085 GCF_057876585.1 Rhinolophus sinicus | reverse complement strand
ACTCTATCCCTAACCCAAACAAAAACCCTAACCCTATCCTAAGCCTAACCCTAACCCTAACCCTAATCCTAACCTAACGGAAACCTAACCCATCCCTAACCCTAACACTTACCCTAACACTAACCTTTACCCTACCCCTACCCCTAACACTAAACCTAACCCTAACCCTAACCCTAACCCTAAACCTAAGCCTAACCCTAACCCTAACCCTAACCCTAACCTTGCGCTAAACCTAACCTAATCCTAAAACTAAACCTAACAGTAACCCTACCCCTACCCCTAACCCTAACACTTACCCTAACTCTAACCTTTACCCTACCCCTACCCCAAACCCTAAACCTAAACGTAACCCTAACCCTAACCTTAAACCTAACATTTACCCTAACCCTAACCCTACCCCTAACCTTAATCCTAACCCTAACAGTAACGCTAACCCTAAACACACCCTAACCCTAACCCGAACCGTAAACCTAACCCTATTTCTAATCCTAAACCTAAAACATAAACCTAACACTAACCCTAACCCTAACCATGCCCTAAACCCAAAACGCTAACACTAACACTAAACCCTAACCCTAACCCTAACCTAAACCTAACACTAACGTTAACCCTAACCAACCCCTTACCCAAACCCTAACTCTAACCCTAACCCTAAAACTAACCCTAACCTAACCCTAAGAGTGACCATGCCCCAGAAACTAACCATTTACTCTAACGCTAACCCTAAAACATAACCCTAACACTAACCCTAACTCTAAACCTAATGCTAACTGTAACCCTAACACTAAACCTAACGTAACCCTAACCCAAAACCTAAACCTAATCGTAACCCTAACCGTGCAAAACTAACCCTAACCCTAAACCTAACAATAACCCTAACATTATCCCTAAACCCTCACCCTAACACTAACCCTAACCATAACCCTAACCCTAACGCAAACCTAAACCTAACCCTAAACATAACCCTAACGCTAATCCTAACCTAATCCTAAACCTAAACCAAAATATCCCTAATCCTAACCCTAACACTTAACCTAACCCTAACCTTTACACTACCCTTACCCCTTACCCTAAACCTAACCCTAACCCTAACCCTAACCCTAACCCGAACCCTAACCCTAACCCTAATCCTAACCTAACCCTAACACTAACCCTAAAACCTAAACATAACACTAACACTAACTCTAACCCTAACCCAAACCAAAACCCTAACCTTATCCTAAGCCTAATTCTAACCCTAACCTTAAACCTAAACCTAACCCTAACCCTAACTCTAACCCTAATCCTAACACTAAACCCTAACCCTAACCCTAACCCTAACCCTACCCCTAACCTAACCCTAACCCTAACCCTAAACCATAACCCATACCCTAACCCTAACCCTAACACTAACCTAAACCTAACCCTAACCCTAACCCTAACTCTAACCCTAACCCTAATCTAACCCTAACACTAACCCTAAACCTAACCCTAACCCTAACCCTAACCGTAAACCTAACCTAACCCTAACCCTAACCCTAAACCTAAACCTAACCCTAACCCTAACCCTAACCTAACCCTAACCCAAAGCCTAACCCTAACACTAACACTAACCCTAAACCCTAACCCTAACCTTAACCCTAACCCTAACTCTAACCCTAACCCTAACTCTAACCCTAACATAACCCTAACCCTAACCCTAAACCTAACCCTAACCCTAACCCTAACCGTAACCCTAACCTAACCTTAACCCTAACCCTAACCCTAACCCTAACCCTAACCCTAACCTAACCCTAACCCTAACCCTAACCCTAACCCTAAACCTAACCCTAACCCTAACCTAACCCTAACCCTAACCCTCACCCTAACCATAACCCTAACCCTAACCGTAACCCTAACCTAACCGTAACCCTAACACTAACCCTAACCCTAATCTTAACCCTAACCTAAACCTAACCCTAACCCTAACCCTAAACCTAAAGCCTAACCCTAACCCTAACCCTAACCCCTAACCGTAAACCTAACCCTAACCGAAACCTAACCTTAACCCTAACCCAAAACAAAACACAAAAGCAAACCCTAACCCTAACCCTAACCCTAACCCTAACACAAACTCTAAAACATAAACCCTAAACCTAACCCTAACCCTAACCCTATCCCTAAACATAACCCTAACCAAATCTAACCCTAACCCTAACCCTAAGCCTAACCCTAACCCTAACCCTAACCCTAACCCTAAACCTAACCTAATCCTAAACCTAAATGTAACAGTAACTCTAACCCTAACCCTAAACCTAACACTTATCCTAACCCTAACATTTACCCTACCCCTACCTCTAACCCTAAACCTAAACGTAACCCTAACCCTAAACCTAACCCTAAGCCTAACCCTAAATCTAATCCTAACGCAAAACCTACCCATAACCGTAACCTAACCCTAACCCTAAATTTAACCCTAACACTAACCCTAACCCTAAACCCTAACCCTAAACCTAACCCTAACCCTAACCCTAACACTAAACCTAACCCTAACCGAAACATACCCTAACCCTAACACTAACCCAAACCCTAACCCAAACCCTAACCCTAAAATTAACCCTAACCGTAACCCTAAGCCTAACCCTAACCCTAACCCAAAACTAACACAAAACCAAACCCTAACCCTAACCCTAACCCTAACCCTAAAACGTAAACCCTAAACCTAACCCTAACCCTAACCCTAACCCTAAACCTAATCCTAACCAAATCTAACTCTAACCCTAAACCTAACCCTAACCCTAACCCTAAACTTAAACCTTAACCTAACCTAATGCTAAACCTAAACCTAAGAGTAACCCTAACTCTAACCCTAACACTAACACTTACCATAACCCTAAGCTTTACCCTACCCCTACCCCTAACCCTAAACCTAACCATAACCCTTACCTTAAACATAACCCTTACCTAAACCTAAACCTCACCCTAACCTTAACCCTAACCCTAAAATTTACCCTAACCCTAACCCTAACCCTAACCCCAACCCTAAAACCTAACCCTAAACCTAACCCTATCCTAACCCTAACCCTAACCGTAACCCTAACCTAACACTAACCCTAACCCTAAACCCTAACCCTTTCTCTAACCCTAACCCTAACCCTAACCCTAACCCTAACCCGAACCCTATCCCTAAACCCTAAACCCTAAACCCTAACCCTAACTCTAACCCGAACCCTAACCCTAACCCTAACCCTAACCTAACCCTAACACTAACCCTAACCCGTAAACATAACCTAACCCTAACCCTAACCCTAACACTAACCCTTATCCTACCCCTAAACCCTAACCCTAACCCTAACCCTAACCCTAACCCTAACCCTAACCCTAAACTAACCCTAACCCTAAACCTAACCTAACCCTAACCCTAACCCTAAACCTAACCCTAACCCTAACCCTAACCGTAAACCTAAACTAACCCTAAAGCTAACCCTAAACCTAACCCTAACCCTAACCCTAACCCTAACCCTAACCCTAAACCTAACCTAACCCTAACCCTAAACCCTAACCCTAACCCTAACACTAACCCTAACCGTAAACCATAAACCCTAAACCCTAAACCTAACCCTTACCCTAACCCTAACCATAACCCTAAACCCTAACCCTAACCCTAACCCTAACCCTAAACCTAATCTTAACAATAACACTAACCCTAAACTAACCTAACCCTAACCCTAACCCTAACCTTAACCCTAATCCTAAACCCTAACCCTAACCCTAACCCTAACCCTAACACTAAACCCTAACCCTAACACTAAACCTAACCCCTAACCGTGAACCAACCGAAACCTAACGCTAACCCTAACCCAAAAACCAAACACAACAGCAAACCCTAACCATAACCCTAACCCAAACCCGAAAACATAAACCCTTAACCTAAACCTAACCCTAACCCTAACCCTAAACCAAAACTAACCCTAACCCTAACCTTAACCCTAACATTTACCCTAACCCTAACCCTTCTCCTATCCTTAACCCTAACCCTAACCCTAACCCTAATCCCTAACCCTAAACCTAAACCTAACCCTAAACCTAACCCGAACCCAAACCATAACCCTAACCCTAACCCTAAATTAAACCTAACCGTAACAATAACCCTAACCTTAACCCTAAACCTAACCTAACCCTAAGCCTAACCTTACCCTAACTCTAACCCTCACCCTAAACCCTAAACCCTAATCCTAACCCTAACCCTAACCCTAACCCTAACCCTAACACTAACCCTAACCACTAAACATAACACTAACACTAACTGTAACTCAAAACCCTTACCCTAACCCTAACCCTAACCCTAACCCTAACCCTAACCGTAAACCTAACCTAACCCTAAACCTAACCCTAAACCCTAACCCTAACCCTAACCCTCACCATAACCATAACCTAACACTAACCCTAACCCTAACCCTAACCCTAAACCTAACCCTAAACCCTAACCCTAACCCTAACCCTATCCCTAAACCCTAAACCCTTAATCCTAACCCAAACCTTAACCCTAACACTAACGCTAACCCTAAACCCTAACTCTACCCCTAACCCTAACCCTAACCCTAAACCCTAACCCTAACCCTAACCCTAACCCTAATCCTAACCTAACGGAAGGTACCTAACCCATCCCTAACCCTAACACTAACCCTAACCCTAAACCCTAACCCTAACCCTAACACTAACCCTTACTCTAACCCTAACCCTAACCCAAACACTAACCTAACCCTAACCCTAACCCTAAGCCTAACCCTAACCCTAACCCTAAACCCTAACCCTAACACTAACCCTAACCCTAACCGTAACCCTAAACCATAAACCCTAAACCCTAACCCTAACCCTAAACTGATCCCTAACCCTAACCCTAACCCTAACCTAACCCTAACACTAACTCTAACCCCTAAACGTAACACTAACACTAACTCTATCCCTAACCCAAACCAAAACCCTAACCCTATCCTAAGCCTAACCCTAACCCTAACCCTAATCCTAACCCTAACGGAAACCTAACCCATCCCTAACCCTAACACTTACCCTAACACTAACCTTTACCCTACCCCTACACCTAACACTAAACCTAACCCTAACCCTAACCCTAACCCTAAACCTAAGCCTAACCCTAACACTAACCCTAACCCTAACCTTGCGCTAAACCTAACCTAATCCTAAAACTAAACCTAACAGAACCCTACCCCTACCCCTAACCCTAACACTTACCCTAACTCTAAACTTTCCGGTTCCCCTTACCCCAAACCCTAAACCTAAACGTAACCCTAACCCTAACCTTAACCCTAACATTTACCCTAACCCTAACCCTACCCCTAACCTTAATCCTAACCCTAACAGTAACGCTAACCCTAAACCCTACCCTAACCCTACCCCGAACCGTAAACCTAACCCTATTTCTAATCCTAAACCTAAAACATAAACCTAACACTAACCCTAACCCTAACCATGCCCTAAACCCAAAACGCTAACACTAACACTAACCCTAACCCTAACCCTAACCTAAACCTAACACTAACGTTAACCCTAACCAACCCCTTACCCAAACCCTAACTCTAACCCTAACCCTAAAACTAACCCTAACCTAACCCTAACAGTGACCATGCCCCAGAAACTGACCCTGATATTTACTCTAACGCTAACCCTAAAACATAACCCTAACACTAACCCTAACTCTAAACCTAATGCTAACTGTAACCCTAACACTAAACCTAACGTAACCCTAACCCAAAACCTAAACCTAATCGTAACCCTAACCGTAAAACTAACCCTACCCTAAACTTAACACAAACCCTAACCCTAACCCTAAACCTAACAATAACCCTAACATTATCCCTAAACCCTCACCCTAACACTAACCCTAACCATAACCCTAACCCTAACGCAAACCTAAACCTAACCCTAAACATAACCCTAACGCTAATCCTAACCTAATCCTAAACCTAAACCAAAATATCCCTAATCCTAACCCTAACACTTAACCTAACCCTAACCTTTACACTACCCCTACCCCTTACCCTAAACCTAACCCTAACCCTAACCCTAACCCTAACCCGAACCCTAACCCTAACCCTAATCCTAACCTAACACTAACACTAACCCTAAAACCTAAACATAACACTAACACTAACTCTAACCCTAACCCAAACCAAAACCCTAACCTTATCCTAAGCCTAATTCTAACCCTAACCTTAAACCTAAACCTAACCCTAACACTAACTCTAACCCTAATCCTAACACTAAACCCTAACCCTAACCCTAACCCTAACCCTACCCCTAACCTAACCCTAAACCATAACCCTTACCCTAACCCTAACCCTAACACTAACCTAAACCTAACCCTAACCCTAACCCTAACTCTAACCCTAACCCTAATCTAACCCTAACACGAACCCTAAACCTAACCCTAACCCTAACCCTAACCGTAAACCTAACCTAACCCTAACCTTAACCCTAAACCTAAACCTAACCCTAACCCTAACCCTAACCTAACCCTAACCCTAAGCCTAACCCTAACACTAACACTAACCCTAAACCCTAACCCTAACCTTAACCCTAACCCTAACTCTAAACCTAACCCTAATTCTAACCCTAACATAACCCTAACCCTAACCCTAAACCTAACCCTAACCCTAACCCTAACCGTAACCCTAACCTAACCTTAACCCTAACCCTAACCCTAACCCTAACCCTAACCCTAACCTAACCCTAACCCTAACCCTAACCCTAACCCTAACCCTAACCCTAACCCTAACCTAGCCCTAACCCTAACCCTAACCCTAACCATAACCCTAACCCTAACCGTAACCCTAACCTAACCCTAACCCTAACACTAACCCTAACCCTAATCTTAACCCTAACCTAAACCTAACCCTAAACCTAACCCTAAACTTAAAGCCTAACCCTAACCCTAACCCTAACCCCTAACCGTAAACCTAACCCTAACCGAAACCAAACCTTAACCCTAACACAAAACAAAACACAAAAGCAAACCCTAACCCTAAGCCTAACACTAACCCTAACACAAACTTTAAAACATAAACCCTAAACCTAACCCTAACCCTAACCCTATCCCTAAACATAACCCTAACCAAATCTAACCCTAACACTAACCCTAAGCCTAACCCTAACCCTAACCCTAACCCTAACCCTAAACCTAACCTAATCCTAAACCTAAACGTAACAGTAACCCTAACCCTAACCCTAAACCTAACACTTATCCTAACCCTAACATTTACCCTACCCTCCGCTAACCCTAAACCTAAACGTAACCCTAACCCTAAACCTAACCCTAAACCTAACCCCTAACCCTAACCCTAACCCATAAACATAACACTAACACTACTCTAACCCTAACCCAAAACAAAACCCTAACCCTATCCTAAGCCTAACCCTAACCCTAACCCTAACCCTAACCGTAACCCTAACCCTAACCCTAACCCTAATCCTTACATTAAACCCTAACCCTAACCCTAACCCTAACCCTAACCTAACACTAAA
>NC_142501.1:1040085-1052585 GCF_057876585.1 Rhinolophus sinicus | reverse complement strand
CTAACCGTAAACCCAACCCTAACCCTCACCCTAACCCTAACCCTACCCTAATCCTAACCCTAAACCCAACACTAGCCCTAACCCTAACAGTAACCCTAACCCTAAACCTAACCCTAACACTAACCCTATCCTAACCCTAACCCTAACCCTAAACCTAACCCTAAACCTAACCCTAACGTAAACCTAAACCTATCGCTAACTCTAACACTGAACCTGACCCGAACCCTAAGCCTAACCCTAACACTAACCCTAACCCTAACACTAACCCTAACACTTACCATAACCCTAACCCTAAACATAACTCTTACCCTAAACCTAATCCTAAATCTAACAATAACCCTAAACATAACACTAAACCCTAACCCTAACCCTACCACTAAACATAACCTGAACTCTAACCATAAGCCTGAACCTAACCCTAACACTAACCTTAACCCTAAACTGTAAACCCTAAACCTAACCCTAAACCTAACCCTAACCCTTACCGTAACCCTAAACCTAACCCTAACCCTAACCGTAACCCTAAACCATAACCATAACCCTAATTCTAATATTAAACGAAACCCTTAACCTAACCCTATCCCTAACCCTAACCCTAACCCTAACCCTAAACGTAACCCTAACACTATCCCTAAACCTGAACCTAACCCTAACCATAACGCTATAACTAACCCTAAACCCTACCACCTCAACTTAACCCTAACCCTAACCCTAACCCTAAACGCAACCCTAACCCTAACCCTAATCCCTACCTTAACCCAAACCCTAACCCTAAGCCTAACCCTAACCTAACCCTAACACTAACCTTATCCCTAAACTGTAATCCCTAAACCTAACCCTAACACTAACCCTAAACCTAACACTAAACCCAACCCTGACCCTAACCGTAACCCTAACCTAACCCTAACCCTAAACCCAACCCTAACCCTAACCCTAACTCTCACCTAAACGTAACCCTAAACCTAACTCTAACCCTAATCATAAACCTAACATTTACCCCAACACTAACCCTTAAACTAACCTACGCCTAACCATAACCCTAACCCTAAAACCTAACCCTAACACTAACCCTAACCCTAAACCTAACGCTAAACCTAATCCTAACCCTAACCCTAACATTAACACTAACCTAACTAACCCTAACCCAAACCCTAACCCTAGCTCTAAACCCAACCCTAACTCTAAAACCTAACCCAAACCCTAACCCCAACCCTAACCCTACCCTAACGCTAACCTAACCCTAACTCTAACCTTAATCCTAAACCATAAACCTAACCCTAAACCTAACCCTAATCCTAACCCTAACCCTAAAGCTAACCAAACCCTAACCCTAAACCTACCCTAATTCTAACGCTAAACCTAACATTTACCCCAACACTAAGCCTTACCCTAACCCTAAACCTAAACCCTAACCCTAACCCTAACCATAAACCTAAACCTAACCCTAACCGTAACCATAACCCTAACCCTACCCTAACCCTAAAAATAACACTAAACCTAACACTAACCCTAAACCCTAACCCTAACCTAACCCTATCCCTAACCCTAACCCTAACCCTTACCGTAACCCTAAACCTAACCTTAACCCTAACCCTGATCCTAACACTAACCCTAAACCTTACCCTAACACTAACCCTAACCCTAACCCTAACCCTAACCCTAACCCTAAAGCCTAACCCTAAGCCTAACCCAAACTTAACCCTAACCCTTACCCTAACCCTATCCCTAACCCTAACCCTAACCCTAAATGTAACCCTAACCCTATCCCTAAGCCTAAACATAACCCTAAACCTAACGCTATCAATAACCCTAAAACCTAAACTCTAAACTGAACCCTAACTCTAACCCTAACTCTAAACGCAACCCTAACCCTAACCCTAACCCTAATCCCAAACTTCACCCTAACCCTAACACTAACCCTAACACTAACCATAACCTCAAACCTAAACCCTAACCCTAACCCTAAGCCTAACCGAACCTAACACTAACCATAACCCTAAACCTAAACCTAACCCAAACCCGAACCCTAAACCCAACCTTAACCCTAACCCTAACCCTAACGCTAACCTTAACCTAACCCTAAACCAAACCCTAACCCTAAACTTAAACCTAACCCTCACCCTAAACCCTAAACCTAACCCAATGCCCAACCCTCACCTTAAACCTAACGCTAACATAACCAGAAACCTAAACCCTAAACCTAAACCTAACCCTAACCCTAACACTAACCCTAACGCTACACACTAAACCCGAAACCTAACCTAACACTAAACCTAGCCCTAACCCTAACCCTAAACTTAACCCTTACCCTTACCCCAACCCTAACCCTAACACGAACCGTAACCCTAAAACTTATCCAAAACCCTAACCATAACCTTAAACCTATCCTAAACGTAACCGACACCCTAACAATACTCTAAACCTAACAATAAAAATAACCCTAACCCTAACCCTAAACCCTAACCCTAAACCCTAACCCTAACCCAAAGCCCAACTCTCACCTTAACCCTAACGCTAACATAACCCGAAACCTAAACCCTAAAACTAACCCTAACCCTAACCCTAACACTAACCCTAACGCTACACACTAAACCCGAAACCTAACCTAACACTAAACCTAACCCTAATCCTAACCTTAAACCCTAAACCTAACCCAAAGCCCTACTCTCACCTTAACCCTAACGCTAACCTAACCCGAAACCTAAACCCTAACCCTAACCCTAACCCTTACACCAACCCTAAACCTAACACGAACCCTAACCCTAAAACCTGATCAAAACCCTAACCATAACCTTAAACCTAACCTAACCGTAACCGACACCCTAACACTACCCTAACCCAACAATAACACTAACCCTAACCCTAACCCTAAACCCTAAACATAAACTAACACTATCCCTAACCCTAACCCTACCCTAAACCTAACCCTACCCTAACGCAAACCTAACGCTAACCCTAACCCTAACCTTAAAACTTAACCCTAACCCTAACCCAAAACCTAACTCTAAACTTAACCCTAACCCTAACGCTTAGACTTACCTAACCATAACACTAACCCTAATCCTAACCCTAACCCTAAACCCTAAACCCTAAACCTAACCCTAAACCTAACACTAACCCTAACCCAAACCTAACCCTAAACCCATCCCTAAACCTAACCCTAACCCTAACCCTAAACCCAACCCAAACCCTAACCCTAACAGTAACTTTAACCCTAACACTAACACTAACACTATCCTAACCCTAACCCTAACCGTAACGTAAACCTAACCTAACCTAACCCTAAAACTAACCCTAACCCTAACACTGAACCAGATACTTACCCTAACCCTATCCATAACCCTAACCCTAACCCTAACCCTAACCCTAATCCTAACCCTAACCCTAACCTAACACTAACCCTAACCCTAAACCTAAACCTAACCCTAATCCTAACCCTAACCCTAAAGCTAATCTAACCCTAACCCTAAACCTACCCTAACTCTAACGCTAAACCTAACATTTACCCGAACACTAACCCTTACCCTAACCATAACCCTAACACTAACCCTGACCCTAAACCCTAACCCTAACCTTACCATAAATCTAAACCTAACCCTAACCTAACCCTAAACCTAACCCTAACCCTAACCCTAATCCTTACCGTAACCCTAAACCTAACCCTAACCCTAACCGTAACCCTAAAGCCTAACCCTAACCCAACCCTAACCCTAAAACCTAACCCTAACCCGAAACCAAACCCTAACCCTAACCCTAACGCTAACCTAACACTAACCCTAACCTTAATCCTGAACCCTAACCCTAACCGTAAACCTAACCCTAATCCTAACCCTAACCCTAAAGCTAACCCTAAACCTAACACTAACCCTACCCAAACCTAACCCTAAACCCATCCCTAACCCTTACCCTAACCCTAACCCTTACCCTAAACATAACCATAACACTAACACTAACCCTAACCATAACACTGAACTTAACACTCACCCTAACCTTAAACATAAATCGAACCCTAAACCTAAGCCTAAAACTAACCCTAACACTAACCCTAACCCTAAACTCTAAACCCTAAACCGAACCCTAACCCTAACACTAATGCTAACCCTAAACCCAACCCTAACCCTAAACTTAACCCTAACCCTAATCCTAACCCTAAACCCAACCCTAACCATAACCCTAACCCTAACCCAACCCTAACTCTAAACCCATCCGGAACCAAAACCCTAACCCTAAACCTTCCCTAACCTTAACCTAACCTTATCCTAACACGAAAGCGAACCCTAACCCTAATCCTAACACTAATCCTAACCCTAACCTAAACCTAACACTAAACGTAACTCTAACCCTAATCCTAAACTTAATATTTACCCCAACACTAACACTTAAACTTACCCTACCCCTACCCCTAACCCTAACCCTAAACCCTAACCTAACCCTAACCCAAACCCTAAACCTAACCCTAACCCTAAACCCTAACCCTAACCCTTACCCTAACCCTAAACCTAACCCTAACAATAACCCTAACCCTAAACCTAAACATAAACCTAACCCTAAACCTAAACATAACCCTAACCCTAAACCTAAACGTATCCCGAACACTAACCCTAAACCTAAACCTGAGCCTGACTCTAAACCTAAACATAACCCTAACCCTAATCCTAACCCTAACCTTAATACTATACCCTAACCCTAACCCTAACACTAACACTAACTCTAACGCTAACCTAAACCTAACCCAAACCCTAAACATAACCCTAACGCTAACCATAACCCTAACCTAAACCTAACACTAACCCTAACCCTAACCCTAACCCTAATCCTAACCGTAACGCTACCCCTAACCCTAAACCTAATCGTAACCCTAACCCTAACCCTAACGCTAAACCTAACCCTAACCCTAACCTTAACACTAACCCTAACCCTACCCTAACACAAACACTACCCCTAACCCGAAACATAACCATAACCTAACCCTGACCCTAAACCTAACCCTAACCCTAAACCCAACTCTAACCCTAATCGTACCCCTAAACCTAACCTAACCCTAACCCAAACCCTAACCCTAACACTAAACATGACACTAACCCTAACCTAAATCCTAAACCCTAACCCTAACCTTAACCCTAACCCTAACGAGAACATAAACCTAACCCGAACCCTAACCCGAAACCTAACGCTAACACTAACCCTAAACCTAATCCTAAACCTAACCCTAATATTTACTCGAACCCTAACCCTAACCCTACCTGTAACCCTAACACTAACCCTAATCCAAAAGCCAACCCTAACCCTAACCTTATCCCTAATCCTAACCAAACCCTTACCCTAACCCTAACCCTAACGCTAAAGCTAACCTAACCCTAAACCTAACCCTAACCCTAACCTAACACTAAAACTTAACCTAACCCTAACACTAACCCTAAAACCTAACCCTAACCCTAACCTAAACCTAACCCTAACCCTAACCCTTATCCTTACCCTAACCCTAACCTTAACACTAACCCTAACCCTAACACTGAACCCTAACTCTAACCATAACCATAACCGTAAACCTAAACCTAACCCATATCTAACCCTAACCATAACCTGAACCCTAAACTTAAAAACAACCCTACAATAACCCGTAACCTAAACTCTAACCCTAACCAAACCCTAACCCTAACACTAACCCTAAACCTACTCCTTACCCTAACCCTAACCCTAAGCCTAACAAATCCTAACCCAAACCTATACCCTAAACCTAACCCTAAACCTAACCCTAACCCTAAAACTAAACCCTAACCCTCAACCTAACCCTAACCTAAACCTAACCCAAATCCTAAACCTAACACTAATCCTGACCCTAACTCTACCTTAATCCTAAACCCAAACCCTAACCCTAATCCTAACCCTAACGCTAACCTAAACATAACCCTAATATTGAACCTAACACTAACCCTAATCATAACCCTAACCTAATTCTAACCTTAACCTTAAACCTAACCGTAATCCTAACCGTAACCCTAACCCTAACCCTAACCTAACCCTAACCCAAACCCTAAACCTAACCCTAACCAAACACTAACAATTACACTAACTCTAAACTAAGCCTAACTCTTACCCTAAAGCAAACCCTAAACCTAAACCTAACCCTAACCCTAACGCAAACCTAACTTTAAATCTAACCCTAACCCTAACCCTAACCCAAACCGAACCCTAACGCTAACCCTAACCCTAACTCGTAGCTAAACCTAACCCTAACCCTCATCCTAACCCTAACCTTAACCCTACCCCTAACCCTAACGCAATCCTAAGCCTAACCATAACCCTAACGCAAACCCTAACTCAAAACTACCCTAATCCTTACCCTAAACCTAATGCAAACCTAACCCTAACTCTAACCCTAACCCAAACGCATACCTAATCCTAACCCTAACCCTAACCGTTACGCAAACCTAACCCTAACCCTAAACCTAACACTAACCCTAATCCTAACCCACACCTAACACTAACCCTAACGATAACCCTAACGCAAAACTAACACTAACCCGAACCCTGAACCTAACGAAAACCTAACCCTAACCCTAACGCTAACCCTAACCCTAACCCTAAACCTAACCGTAAACCCTAACCCTAACCCTAACCCTAACCATTACGCAAATCTAACCCTAACCCTAATCCGAACCCTAAACCTAAGGCAAACCTAAGCCTAATTCCTAACCCTAATCCGAACCTCAACCTAACGCAAATCTAACACTAAATCCTAACCCTAACCCTAACCCTATCCCTAACCCTAACGCTAACCTAACCCTAACCCTAGTACTAAACCCTTACCCTAACCCTAACGATAACTCTAACACAAATCTAACCCTAATCCTAACTCAGACCTAACACTAAACATAATCCTAATCCTAATCCTAACCCTAAACTTAACGAAAACATAACCCTAACCCTAACCGAACCCTAATCTTAACCCTAATCCTAACGAAAGCTAACCCTAACCGTAAGCCTAACCTTAACCCTAACCCTAACCCTAAACATAACCTAAACCCTAAACCCTTACCCTCACCATAACACTATCCCTAATCCTAACGCTAACCTAAACGAAACCCTAACCCAAACCCTAACTCTAACCCGAAACGTAAACTGAACCCTAACCCTAACCTAACCCTAACCCTAACCCTAACCCTAAACCTAACCCTAACCCTAATCCTAACACAAACCTAACCCTAACCCTAACCCTAACGCATACCTAACCCTAAACTTACCCTAACCCTGAAGCAAACCAAACCCTAACCATAACCCTAACCCTAACCCTAACGCAAACCTAAACCTAACCATAACCCTAACCCTAAACCTAACCCTAACCCTAACCCTAACCCTAAACCTAACGCAAACCTAAGCCTAAATCCTAACCCTAAACCTAACCCTAACCCTAATTCTAAACATTAACCCTAACCCTAACGATAACCCTAACGCAAAACTAACCCTAAACCTAACCCTAAACCTAACGAAAACCTAACCCTAAGCCTAACCATATACCTAATGAAAACCTAACCCTAACCCTAACCCAACCCTAATCTTAACCCTAACCCTAACGCAAGCTAACCCTAACGCTAACCCTAACTGTACCCCTAAACCTCAACCTAACCTTAATCCTAAATCCTTACCCTCACCCTAACCCTAACACTAAACATAATGCTAACCTAAACATAACCCTAACACAAACCCTAACTCTAAACCAAAATGGAACCTGAAACCTAACCCTAACCTAACCCTAACCCTAACCCTAACCATAACAATAATCCTACCCCTAACCGTAGCCCTAAGACTCATCCTAACCCTAAACCCTAACCCTAACCAAAAACCCTACCCTAACCTATCCCTAACCCTAACCCTAACCCTAAACCCTAAACGTAAACCTAACTTAACCCTAACCCTAACCCTGACGCAAACCTAATCCTACCCCTAACCCTAAACCTAACGCAACCCTAACGTTAACCTAAGCCTAAGCCTAAACCTAACCCAATCTAACCTTAACGCAAACCTAACCCTAAACCTAACACTAAACCTAACCCTAACCCTAACCCTAAAAACTAGCCCTAACCCTAACCATAACCCTAGCCCTACCCCAAACTAACCCTAATCCTAACCCTAACCCGATACCTAACCTTAACCATAACCCAAACTTAACACTAAACCCTAACCATAACCCTAAACCTAACGATCACCCTAACACAACCTAACTCTAACTTTAACCAGCACTAACACTAAACCTAACCCTAAACCTAACCCTATGCAATACTAACCCTGACCCTAACCCAACCATAACCCTAACACTAACCATAACGCAAGCTAAACCTAACCATAACCCAAACCCTAATCCTAACCCGAAACATAACCTTAACACTAAACCCTAAGCGTAACCCTAACCCTAAACCTAACGCCAACCTAACCCTAACCCTAACACTAACCCTAACCCTAACTCTAACCCTAACGCATAACTAACCCTAACCCTAACCCTAACCCTAAACATAACCAAAACCCTAAACCCTTACCCTCACCATAACCCTAAACTTAATCCTAACGCTAACCTAAACGAAACCCTAACCCAAACCCTAACTCTAACCCGAAACGTAAACTGAACCCTAACCCTAACCTAAACCTAACCCTAAAACTAACCATAACAATAATCCTCCCCTAACCCTAGCCCTAACACTCACCCTAACCCTAAACCCTAACCCTAACCCAAACCCTACCCTAAGCTATCCCTAACCCTAACTCTAACCCTAAACCCTAAACCTAACCCTAACTTAACCCTAACCCTAACCTTGACGCAAACCTAAACCTAACCCTAACCCTAACCCTAACCCTAACGCAAACCTAAGCCTAACCCTAACCCTAACCCTAACCCTAACCCTAAGGCAAACTTAACCCTAACCCTAACCCTAAACCTAACCCTAACCATAACCCTAACCCTAATCCTAACACAAACCTAACCCTAACCCTAACCCTAACGCATACCTAACCCTAAACTTACCCTAACCCCAAAGCAAACCAAACCCTAACCCTAACCCTAACCATAACGCAAACCTAAACATAAACATAACCCTAAACCTAAACCTAACCCTAACCCTAACCCTAACCCTAACCCTAACCCTAAACCTAACGCAAACCTAAGCCTAAATCCTAACCCTAAACCTAACCCTAACCCTAACTCTAAACATTAACCCTAACCCTAACAATAACCCTAACGCAAAACTAATCCTAAACCTAACCCTAAACCTAACGAAAATATAACCCTAAGCCTAACTATATAGCTAACGAAAACCTAACCCTAACCCTAACCCTAACCCTAACCCTAACCCTAACCCTAACCCTATCCTAACCCTCACCCTAATGCAATCCTAACCCTAACCATAACCCTAACCCTAACCCTAAACAAAACGCAAATCTAACCCTAACCCTAACCCTAAACCTAACGCAAACCTAAGCCTAAATCCAAACCCTAAACCTAACCCTAACCCTAACCCTAACACTAACGCTAACCTAAAACTAACCCTAACCCAAACCATAATTCTCACCCTAAATGTAACCTGAACCCTAACCCTAACCTAACCCTAACCCTAACCCTAACCCTAACCATAATCCTACCCCTAACCCTAAACCTAACCCTAACCCTAACCCTAACCCTAACCTACCCCTAAACCTAACCCTAACCCTAACCATAAAGCAAAACCTAACCTTAAACCTAACCCTAACCTAACCCTAACCCTAACCCTACCCTACCCCTAACCCTAACCCTAACCCTTCCCTAACTATAACCCTAACCCTAACCCTAACCCTAACCCTAACCCTAAACCGAAACCTAAGCTTAACCCTAACGCTAACCTAACCCAAACTCTAACCCTAGCCCTAACTCTAAACCTACCCTAACCCTAACCCTAACTCTAAACCTAATCCTAACCGTAACATTAACGAAAACCTATACCTAATCCTAAACCTAACCCTAACCCTAACCCAAACCTAACCCTAACCCTAACCCTAAGCCTAACGCAATCCTAACCCTAACCCTATGCCTAACCCTAAACATAACCCTAACCCTAAAGCTAACCTTAATGCAAACCTAACCCTAAACTTAACGCTAACCATGAAAACCTAACGGTAACCCTAACCCTAACCCAAAACCTAACTGTAACCCTGACCCTAACGCAAACCAAATCTAACCCTCACACTAAGCCTAACCCTAAATTTAAAACTAAACTTACCCCTAACCCTAACGCAAACCTATCCCTAACCCTAACCATAACCCAAACCGTAACCCTAACCCTAAAGCTAACCTTCAATCTAACTTTAACCCTAACCCTAACGCAAACCTAACCATAACCCTATACCAAACACTAGCCCTAACGCAAACCTAACACTAACCCTAACCCTAACCTTAAACGTAACGCAAATCTAACACAAAATCCAAACCCTTACCCTAACCCTATCCCTAACCCCAACGCTAACCTAACCCTACCCTTACACTAAACCCTAACCCTAACCCTAACGATAACCCTAACACAAACCTAACCCTAACCCTAATCATGACGCAAACCTAAACCTAACCGTGACCCAACCCTAAACTTAACCCTAACCCTAACGCAAGCTAACACTAACCCTAACCCTAACCGTAACCCTAACCCTAACCCTAAACCTAACTTTAACCCTAAACCCTTACCCTCACCCTAACCCTAACCCTTACCATAACACTAACCTAAACCTAACCGTAACCCAAACCATAACTCTAACCCGAAATGTAACCTGAACCCTAACACTAACTTAACCCTAACCCTAACCCGAACCCTAACCATAATCCTACCCCTAACTCTAACCTAACCCTAACCCTAATCCTAACCCTATCCATAACGCAAACCTAAGCCTAATCCTAACCCTAACCCTAACCCTAACCCTAACGGTAACGCAAACCTAACCCTAACCCTAACCCTAAACCTGATTTTAACCCTAAACCCTTACCCTCACCCTAACCCTAACCGTAACCCTAACACTAACCTAAACCTAACCCTAATCCAAACCCTAACTCTAAACCGAAATGTAACCTGAACCCTAACCCTAACCTAACCCTAATCCTAACCCTTACCCTAACACTAACGCAAACCTAACCCTAACCCTAAACCTAACCCTAACCCTAACCCTAACCCTAACGCAAACCTAACCATAACCCTAACCCTAATCCTAACGCAAACCAAACCCTAAACCTAACCCTAACCCAAACCCTAACGGGAATCTAAACCTAACGCTAACCCTAACCCTAACCCTAACGCAAACCTAACCCTAACCATAACACTAACCTGAAACCTAACACAAACCTAACCCTAACCCCAGTCCTAACCCTAACGCAAACCTAACCCTAACCCTAACCCTAAACCTAACCCTAACCCTAACCCTAACCCTAAAGCAATCCTAACCCTAACTCTTACCCTAATCCTAACCTAAACCAAACCCTAACCCTATCCCTAACCTTAACGCAATCCTAATCCTAAACTTAACGCTAAGCATAAACCCTAACGCTAAACCTAACACTAACCCTATCCCTAAACCCTATCGCTATCCCTAACCCTAAACCTAACCGTAACCCTAACCGTAATGCAAACCTAACGCTAACCCTAACCATAAACCTAATCCTAACCATTACCCTAACCCTAACGCAAACCTAACCCTAACCCTAATCCTAAAGCTAACCGTAACCTTAAAACTAACCTTAATTCTAACTCTAACGCAAACCTAACTCTAACCTAACGCTAACCCTAACCCTAACCCTAACTCAAACCTAACACTAACCGTAACACTAAAGCTAAACCTAACCTTAAAACTAACCTTAACCCTAACCCTAACGCTAACCTAACCCTAACCCTAACCCTAACCCTAACCCTAACCCTAACCCTAACCCTATCACAAACCTAACACTAACCCTAAACCTAACCCTAACCCGAAGCCTAACCTAACACTAATCCTAACCCTAACGCAAACCTAACCCTAACCTTAAACCTAACCCTAACCCTAACGCAAACCTAACCCTAAACCTAACCCTAACCCTAACCATAACCATAACCATAACCCTATGTCAAACCTAACCATAACACTAACCCTAACCCTAAACCTAAACCTAACCCTAACCCTAACGGAAACCTAGTCCTAACCCTAACCCTAAACCTAACCTTATCCCTAAACCCTTATTCTCACCCTAACGCTATCCCTAACGCTAACACTAACCCTAATCCTAACCATAATCCTACCCCTAACCCTAAACCTATCCTTTACCCTAACACTAAACCCTAACCCTAACTCTAATGATAACCCTAACACAAACCTAAACCTAAGCCTAACCCAGCCCTAACCCAAAACCTAATCCTAAACCTAACCCTAACCCTAAGCCTAACGCGAACCTAACCTAACCCTTGCCCAAACCTAAACTTAACCCTAACCATAACGCAAGCTAACACTAACCCAACCCCTAACCA
>NC_142501.1:667585-670085 GCF_057876585.1 Rhinolophus sinicus | reverse complement strand
CCCTAACCGTAAACCTAACCTAACCCTAACCCTAACCCTAACCCTAACCCTAACCTAACCCTAACCCTAACCCTATCCGGAAACCCTAACCCTAACCCTAACTCTAACCCTTACCCTAAATCTTAACCGTAACCCTAACCCTAACCTTAATCCTAATCCTAACAATAACCCTACCCTAACCTAACCCTAACCCTAACCCTAACCCTGACCGTAAGCCTAAACTCTAACCCTAACCCTAACCCTAACCCTAACCCTAACCTAACACTAACCCTAACCATAAACCTAACCCTAACCCTAAACCTTACCGTAAACCTAACCTAAACCTAACCCTAACCCTAACCCTAACCCTAACCCTAACCTAACCCTAACCCTAACCCTAACCCTAACCCTAACCCGAAACCCTAACCCTAACCCTACCATAACCCTAACCCTAACCCTAACCATAACCCTTACCCCTAAACATAACACTAACACTAACCCTAACCCTAAACCAAAGCCAAAACCCTAACCCTATCCTAAGCATAAACCTAACCCTAATCCTAACCCTAAACCTAACCCTAACCCTAACCCTAACCTAACACTAACCCTAACCCTAAACCTAACCCGAACCCTAACCCTAACCATAAACCTAACCTAACCCTAAACCTAACCCTAACCCTAACCCTAACCCTAACCCTAACCTAACCCTAACCCTAACCCTAACCCAAACCCGAAAACCTAACCCGAAACCCTAACCCTAACCCTAACCCTAACCCTAAACCTAAACCTTAACCCTAACCCTAACCCTAACCCTAACCCTAATCCTAACAATAACCCTACCTAACCTAAACCTAACCCTAACCCTAACCCTAACCCTAACCCTAACCATAACCCTAAACCCTAACCCTAACTCTAAACCTAACCCGAACACTAACCGTAACCGAAACCTAACCCTAACCCTAACCCTAACCCTAACCCTAACCCTAAACCCTAACCCTAACCCTAACCCTAAACCTAATCCTAAAAATAACCCTACCCTAACCTAACCCTTACCCTAACCCTAACCCTAAACCCTAACCCTAACCATAACCCTAACCATAACCCTAACCGTAACCGAAACCTAACCCTAACCCTAACCCTAACCCTAACACTAACCCTAACCCTAACACAAACACTAACCCTAAACCCTAAACATAACACTAACACTAACTGTAACCCTAAACCCAAGCCAAAACCCTAACCCTATCCTAAGCCTAACCCTAACCCTAACCCTAACCCAAACCCTATTCCTAACCTTAAACCCTAACCCTAACCCTAACCCTAACCTAACCCTAACCCTAACCCTAAACCCTAACCCTTACTCTAACCCCAACACTAAGCTAACCCTAACCCTAACCCTAACCCTAAACCTAACCTAACCCGAACCCTATACTAAACCTAACCCTAAACCTAACCCTAACCCTAACCGTAAACCTAACCTAACCCTAACCCTAACCCTAACCCTAACCCTAACCCTAAACTAACCCTAACCCTAACCCTAACCCTAACCGTAAACCTAACCTAACCCTAATAGTAACCCTAACCCTAAAACTAAACCCTAAACCTAACCCAAACACTAACCCTAATCCTAGCAATAACCCTACCCTAACCTAACCCTAACCCTAACCCTAACCCTAAACCTAAACCTAACCCTAAACCCTAACACTAACCCTAACCCTAACCCTAACCCTAACCCTAACCCTAACCCTAACCGTAACCGAAACCTAACCCTAACCGTAACTCTAACCCTAACCCTAACCCTAACACTAACCCTAAACCTAAACCCTAACCCTAACCCTAACCCTAACACTAACCCTAACACTAACCCTAACCATAAACCTAACCCTAACCCTAAACCTAACCCTAACCCTATCCATAACCATAACGCTAAACCTAACCTAATCCTAAACCTAAACCTAACAGTATCCCTAACCCTAACCCTAACCCTATCACTTACCCTAACCCTAACCTTTACCTTACCCCTACCCCTAACACTAACCCTAACCCTAACCCTAACCCTAACCCTAAACCTAAACCTAAACCTAACACTAAACCTAAACTTAACCCTAACATTTACCCTAACCCTAATCCTAATTCTAACCCTAAACTTAACCCTAACCCTAACACTAACCCTACCCCTACCCCTAACCCTAAACCTAACCATAAACCTAACCGTAACCCTAACCCTAACCCTAACCCTAAACCTAAACCTAACCCTAACCCTACCCTTAACCCTAACATTTACCCTAAACCTAACCCTACCCCTAAACTTAACCCTAACCCTAACCCTAACACTTCCCTAAAGCCTAACCCTAACCCTAACCCTAAACCTAATCCTAACCTAACCCTAACCCTAACCCTAACACTAACCTAACCATAACCCTAACCCTAACCCTAACCTAACCCTAACCCTAACACTAGCCCTAACCCTAACCCTAACCCTAACCCTAAACCCTAAACCCTAACTCTAACCCTAACCCTA
>NC_142501.1:660085-662585 GCF_057876585.1 Rhinolophus sinicus | reverse complement strand
CACTAACCCTAAACTTAACCCTAACATTTACCCTAACCCTAACCCTAATTCTAACCCTAAACTTAACCCTACCCCTAACACTAACCCTACCCCTAACCCTAACCCTAAACCTAACCATAAACCTAACCGTAACCCTAACCCTAAACCTAACCCTAAACCTAAACCTAACCCTAACCCTACCCTTAACCCTAACATTTACCCTAAACCTAACCCTACGCCTAAACTTAACCCTAACCCTAACCCTAACACTTCCCTAAACCCTAACCCTAACCCTAACCCTAACCATAACCCTAACCCTAATCCTAACCTAACCCTAACCCTAACCCTAACCCTAACACTAACCTAACCGTAACCCTAACCCTAACCCTAACCTAACCCTAACCCTAACACTAGCCCTAACCATAACCCTAACCCTAACCCTAAACCCTAAACCCTAACTCTAAACCTAACCCTAAACCTAACCCTAACCCTAACACTAACCCTAAACCCTAACCCTAACCCTAACCCTAACCCTAACCCTAACACTAACCTAACCCTAACCCAAACCCTAAACCCTAACCCTTACTCTAACCCTAACACTAACCTAACCCTAACCCTAACCGTAATCCTAACCCTAACCCTAACTCTAACCTAACCCTAACCCTAACCATAAACCTAACCCTAACCCTAACCCTAACCGTAAACCTAACCTAAACCTAACCCTAACCCTAACCCTAACCCTAACCCTTACCCTAACCTAACCCTAACCCTAACCCTAACCCTAACCCGAAACCCTAACCCTAAACCTGCCCTATCCCTAGCCCTAAACCTAACCCTAACCCTAACCCTAACCCTAACCCTAAACCTTAACCCTAACCCTAACCCTAACCCTAATCCTAACAATAATCCTACCCAACCTAAACCAAACCCTAAACCTAGCCCTAACCCTAACCCTAACCCTACCCCTAAACCCTAACCCTAACCCTAACCCTAACCGTAATCGTAACATTAATCCTACCCTAACCTAAACCAAACCCTAAACCTAGCCCTAACCCTAACCCTAACAATAACCCTAAACCCTAACCCTAAACCTAATCCTAAGACTAACCTTAACCCTAACATTTACCCTAACCCTAAACCTACCCCTAACCTTAACCCTAATCCTAACCCTAACACTAACCCTAAACCCTAACCCTAACCCTAACACTAACCCTAAACCTAACCCTAACGTAACACTAACCCTAAACCTAAACTTAACCCTAAACCTAACCTAACCCTAACCCTAACCCTAACCCTAACCTAACCCTAACCCTAACCCTAACCCTGACACAAACCCTAACCCTAAACCCTAAACCCTTACCCTAACACTAACCCTAACCCTAACACTAACCCTAACCCCTAAACATAACACTAACACTAACTCTAACCCTAACCCAATGCCAAAACCCTAACCTATCCTAAGCCTAACCCTAACCCTGACCCTAACCTAACCCTAACCCTAACCCTCACGCTAACCCTAACCCTAATCTAACCCTAAACCTAACCCTAAACCCTAACCCTTACTCTAACCCTAACACTAACCTAACCCTAACCCTAACCATAAACCTAACCCTAAACCTAACCTTAACCGTAAACCTAACCTAACCCTAACCCTAACCCTAACCCTAACCCTAACCCTAACCTAACCCTATCCCTAACCCTAACACTAACCGTAACCCGAAACCCTAACCCTAACCCTACACTAACCCTAACCCTAACCCTAACCCTTACCCTAACCCTAACCCCTAAAAATAACACTAACACTAACTCTAACCCTAAACCAAAGCCAAAACCCTGACCCAATCCTAAGCCTAAACCTAATCCTAACCCTAACCCTAACCCTAACCCTAACCCTAATCCTAACCCTAAACCCCAACCCTAACCCTAACCCTAACTCTAACCCTAACCTAAACCTCACCCTAACCCTAAACCCTATCCCTTACTCTAAGCCCAACACTAACCTAACCCTAACCCTAAACCTAACTCTAAACCTAACCCTAACTTAACCCTAACCCTGACCCTAACCCTAAACCTAAACCTAACAGTAACCCTAACCCTAACCCTAACCCTAACCCTAACCCTGCCCTAACCCTAAACCTAAACCTAACACTAACCCTAAACTTAACCCTAACATTTACCCTAACCATATCCCTAACCCTAACCTTAACCCTAACCCTAACACTAACCCTACCCCTACCCCTAACCCTAATCCTAACCCTAAACTTAACCCTAACCATAACCATAACCCGAAACTCTAAACCCTAAACCCTAACACTAACCATAACCCAAACACTAACCCTAAACCTAAACCCTAACCTAACACTAACCCTAACCCTAATCCTAACAATAAACCTACCCTAACCTAACCCTAACCCTAACCCTAACCCTAACCCTAACCCTAAACCCTAACCCTAACCCTAACCCTAACCCTAACCCTAACCGAAACCTAACCCTAACCCTAACCCTAAACCTAACCCTAACA
>NC_142501.1:615085-627585 GCF_057876585.1 Rhinolophus sinicus | reverse complement strand
TAACACTAAAACTAACCCTAAACCTAACCCTAACCCTAACCTAACCCTAACCATAACCCTAACCATAACGCTAAACCTAACCTTATCCTAAACCTAAACCTAACAGTAACCCTAACCCTAACCCTAACCTAACACTTACCCTAACCCGAAACTTTACCCTTCCCCTACCCCTAACCCTAACCTAACCCTAACCCTAACCCTAACATTTACCCTAACCCTAACCCTAACTCTAACCCTAAACTTAACCATAACCCTAACACTAAACCTACCCCTACCTCTAACACTAACCCTAACAATAAACCTAACCCTAACCCTAACCCTAACATTTAACCTAACGCTAACCCTACCCCTAACCTTAACCGTAACCCTAACCCTAACACTAACCCTAAACCCTAACCCTAACCCTAACCCTAAACCTAACCCTAACCCTAACCCTAACCCTAAAACCTAACCCTAACCCTAACCCTAACCCTAAACGCTAAACCCTAAACCCTAACGCTAACACTAACCCTAACCCTAACCCTAAACCCTAACCCTAACCTAACCCTTATCCTAACAATAACCCTATCCGTAACCTAACCCTAACCCTAACCCTAACCTTAACCCTAATCTAACCCTAAACCCTAACCCTAACCCTAACCCTAACCCTAACCGAAACCTAACACTAACCCTAACCCTAACCCTAACACTAACCCTAACCCTAAACCCTAACCCTAACCCTAACCTAAACGTAACCCTAACCTAAACCTAACCCTAACCCTAAACCCTAACCCTGACTCTAACCCTAACCCTAACGCTAACACTAACCTAACCCTAACCCTAACCCTAACCCTAACCCTAACCCTAAACCTAACCTTAACCCTAAACCTAACCCTAAACCTAACCTAACCCGAACCCTAACCCTAAACCCTAAACCCTAAACACTAACCCTAACGCTAACCTGAACCCAAACCCTAACACTAACCCTAACCTAACCCTAACACTAACCCTAACCCCTAAACATAACACTAACACTAACTCTAACCCTAACCCAAATCAAAACCCTAACGCTATCCTAAGCCTAACCCTAACCCTAACCCTAATCCTAAACCTAAACTAACCATAACCCAAAATAACACTAAACCCTAACCCTTACCCTAACCCTAACCCTAACACTAACCTAACCCTAACCCTAACCCTAACCCTAACCCTAACCGTAACCCTAATCCTAACCTTAACCCTAACCCTAACCCTAACCCTAACCCTAACCCTAACCGAAACCTAACCCTAACCCTAACCCTAACCCTAACGCTAACCCTAACCCTAACCCTAACACTAAACCCTAACCCTAACCCTAAACCTAACCCTAACTGTAACCCTAACCTAACCCTAAACCTAACCCTAAACCCTAAGCCTTACCCTAAACCTAACCCTAACCCTAACACTAACCTAAACCTAACCCTAACCCTAACCCTAACTGTAACCCTAACCCTAACCTAACCCTAACACTAACCCTAAACCTAAACCTAAACCTAACCCTAACCGTAACCCTAACCTAACACTAACCTTAACCCTAACCCTAACCCTAACCTAACCCTAACCCTAATCCTAACCCTCACCCTAATTCTAACCCTAAACCCTAAACATAACCATAACCCTAACCCTAACCCTAAACCCTAAACCCTAAAACCTAACCCTAACCCTAACCCGAAAGCGAACCCTAACCCTAATCTAAACCTAACCTTAACCCTAACCCTAACCCTAAACCCTAACCCTAACCCTAACCCTAATCCTAACCCTAACCCTAACCCTAACCCTAACCTAACCCTAACCCTAAACCTAACCCTAACCCTAACCCTAACCCAAAACCTAAACCTAAACCTAACCCTAACCCTAACCCTAACCCTAACCCAAAACTAATACAAAGCCAAACCCTAAACCTAAACCTAACCCTAACCCTAACCCTAACCCTAACCGAAACCTAACCCTAACCGTAACCCTAACCCTAACCCTAACACTAAACCCAACCCTAACCGTAACCCTAACCCTAACCGTAACCCTAACCTAACCCTAACCCTAAACCTAAACCCTAACAATTACCCTACCACTAACCCTAACCCTAACACTAACCTAACCCTAACCTGAACCCAAACCCTAACACTAACCCTAACCTAACCCTAACACTAACCCTAACCCTAAACATAACACTAACACTAACTCTAACCCTAACCCATACCAAAACCCTAACCCTATCCTAAGCCTAACCCTAACCCTAATCCTAACCCTAAACCTAACCCTAACCCTAACCCTAACCCTAATCCTAACCCTAAACCCTAACCCTAACCCTAACCCAAACCCTACCCCTAACCTAACCCTAACCCTAACCCTAAACCCTAACCCTTACCCTAACCCTAACCCTAACACTAACCTAACCCTAACCCTAACCCTAACCCTAACCCTAACCCTAACCCTAATCCTAATCCTAACCCTAACCCTAACCCTAACCCTAACCCTAACCCTAACCGAAACCTAACCCTAACCCTAACCCTAACCCTAACCCTAACACTAAACCCTAACCCTAACCCTAAACCTAACCCTAACCGTAACCCTAACCTAACCCTAACCCTAACCCTAAACCCTAAACCTTTATGAATATAATATCATATAGTATATAATATAATGTACCTGGTATAGTACCTGCATATAGTATAATATACATATAGAATATAATATGGTGCTGCATGTGCAATGTAATTTTATGGTATAGTTATAGTATAGTATAGTGAATATAGTATAATATCATATAGTCATAGTATAGCATATAGTATAATATCAACCCTGGAACATCATATAGTATAGTATAGTACACTGTAATATAAATATAAATATAAACCCAGTGCAGTGCTGGTACCCTAATCTCAATAAAATATAGTACCTGTGCAATATGAATATCATATGTTGATGCTGCATATAGAATATAATATAGTGCTGGTGATGTAATATAATATAATATAGTCCCTTGATATAGTACTGCATATCAATATGGTATAGTATAGTATAGTATAAAATATAATATAATATAATATAGTATAATCTACTGCATATAAATATAATATCATAAAAGTGAAGTATAGTGCTGGTACCTGCAGTATAGTATAGTACAATGTACATATAATATACATGCTGCAGTATAGTATAGTCATATAGTGCAAAATAATCAAAGTCAAATATAATATCAATCTGGTACCCTAGGTGACACTGAATATAAATATACCCTCTGGTACCTGCAGTATAGTATAATATAAAATAATATAGTCACAAAATATAGTATAGAATGTAACCTGGGTACCCTGGTGCTGGTACCTGCAGTATAGTATAGTATAGTATGGTGTAGTCGTGCATGTAGTATAAATATAGTATAATCTATAGTATAGTATAGTTCTAGTCGTCATATAACTATAACCCTAACCCAGTAACCCTCAGCCCTGATCCTCATTTATGAACCCTAACATCATTCCTGAGTGTGATCCTAAGTATAAGTACCTGAAGTATGAAAGTACTGAATTAGTCCCTTGAGACCTAACCCAAAATAAATATAGTCCTGATGTAGACCTGAACCTAGTCCCTAGTACCTAGTATACATACCTAAGGTTCATTTGGAACCCTCATTCCTCATTCCTCATTCCTTATGTAACCCTTGGAACCTGTCCCTAATTGTAACCTAACCCTAGTACCTAAGTTGTAACTGTGACCCTAATGTAACACTGAACCCTAAAGTGCAACCTAACCCTAGTTCCTCTAGTCCTAACCCTAACCTCATGCCTCCCAAACCTGAGACCTAACCCTAACCCTAACCCTAACCCTAACCCTAACCCAAAATATAACCCTAGAACCTAACCCTAACCCTAACCCTAACCCTAGAATATAATCAAAGTGATGCAAACCAAAATATAAATAACCCTAACCCTAAGGTAACACTAAAAATACCTAGAATACCTGGAACCCTAGAACCTAATTATGGAACCTAATTATACATATAACCCTAACCCTAGATCTTGGAACCTAATCCAAATGTGACTGTGAATTATAGAATATAGTTCTGGTCCCTAGTATAGTCCCTAATTATAAAATATGAACCCTATAGTTCCTAAATTCATATAATTTTATACATATAGTACCTAGTACCTATGTAACCCTAAAATATAGTGAATCCTAGTATAGTACTAGTACTAACCCTAACCCTAAACCCTAACCAAAACCCTAACCCTAACCCTAACCCTAACCCTAACCCAAAACTAATACAAAGCCAAACCCTAAACCTAAACCTTACCCCTAAACCTAACACTAAACCCTAAACCCTAAACCTAACCCTAACCCTAAAACTAACCCTAACCCTAACCCTAAACCTAACCGTAACCAAATCTAACTCTAACCCTAAACCTAACCCTAACACTAACCCTAACCCTAACCCTAAACCTAAACTTCACCTTATTAACCCTAACCTTAACACAAACATTTACCCTAACCCGAACCCTAACACTAACCCTAACCCTAAACCCTAACCGAAACCCTAAACCTAACCCTAACCCTAACACTAACCCTAACCCTAACACTAAACCCAACCGTAACCCTAACCCTAACCCTAACCGTAACCCTAACCTAACCCTAACCCTAAACCTGAACCCCTAAAAATTACCCTAACACTAACCCTAACCCTAACACTAACCTAACCCTAACCTGAACCCAAACCCTTAACACTAACCCTAACCTAACCCTAACATTAACCCTAACTCCTAAACATAACACTAACACTAACTGTATCCCTAACCCAAACCAAAACACTAGCCCTATCCTAAGCCTAACCTTAACCCTAACCCTAAACCTAAACCTAACCCCTAACCCTAACCCTAACCCTAACCCTAAACCTAACCCAAAACTAATACAAAGCAAAACCC
This sequence comes from Rhinolophus sinicus, assembly GCF_057876585.1. NCBI lineage: Eukaryota > Metazoa > Chordata > Mammalia > Chiroptera > Rhinolophidae > Rhinolophus > Rhinolophus sinicus. Next base: position 622,651 of record NC_142501.1, on the reverse strand, counting down.
TGAACCTAAACCTAACCCTAATCCTAACACTAAACCCTAAACCCTAAACCTAACCCTAACCCTAACCCTAACCCTAACCCTAACCCTAACCCTAAACCTAAACTTCACCCTAACCCTAAACTTAACCCTAACATTTACCCTAACCCTAACCCTAACCCTAACCCTAACCCTAACCCTAAATCCTAACCGAAACCCTAACCCTAACCCTAACCCTAACCCTAACCCAAAACTAATCAGAGCCAAACCCTAAACCTAAACCTAACCCTAAACCTAACACTAAACCATAAACCCTAAACCTAACCCTAACCCTAAACCTAACCCTAACCGTAACCCTAAACCTAACCCTAACCAAATCTAACTCTAACCCTAAACCTAACCCTAACCCTAACCGTAAACCTAACCCTAACCCTAACACTAAACCCAACCCTAACCCTAACCCTAACCCTAACCGTGACCCTAACCTAACCCTAACCCTTAACGTAAACCCTAACAATTACCCTAACACTAACCCTAACCCTAACACTAACCTAACCCTAACCTGAACCCAAATCCTAACACTAACCCTAACCTAACCCTAACACTAAACCTAACCCCTAAACATAACACTAACACTAACTCTAACCCTAACCCAAACCAAAACCCTAACCCAATCCTAAGCCTAACCCTAACCCTAACCCTAACCCTAAACCTAAACCTAACCCTAACCCTAACCCTAACCCTAACCCTATCCTAAGACTAACCCTAACCCTAACCCTAATCCTAAATCTAAACCTATCCCTAACCCTAATCCTAACACTAAACCCTAACCCTTACCCTAACCCTAACCCTAACACTAACCTAACCGTAACCCTAACCCTAACCCTAACCCTAACCGTAACCCTAACCCTAATCCTAACCCTAATCTGGTCCCTAGTGCTGGTATTAATTTGCCTAACCCTAGAAGTGTAGATATAGTATAGTACCTGGTACTTTGATACCCTAATATAATATACATACTGTACATATAGTATAGTATAGAATATAATATACATCAAAATATGGTCTCCATATAGTACATAGTATAGTACCCTACATAAAATATATAGTATAATATAATATAATATAATATAGTTCTGGTGTGCTGTGCAAAGTAACATCAAACCAGAATATAATATCAATATACATATACATGTAACATGAAGTACTGCAAAGTCCCTAGAATATAATATGGTACCCTAGTACCCTAACATATGAATTTCATATTAAGTCAATGTAGATGTAAATATCAATATACATATAATATAGTATACAGTATAGTATAGTATAGTATATAGTATAGTATAGTATAGCAATATATAGTATACATATAGTATACATGTAGTATATAAATATACATATCATATAATATACATATAGTTGGTGTGGTATACATTATAGTATAGTACTGAGATCCCTGGATACAGTATACATGCTGGTGATGTATACATATAGTACCCTAGAATGCTGAAGTATAAATGTATAGTATAGAATATAATTGAAAATAAATATAGTGTAATGGAAATATAATATAGTATAATATAGTACCCTAGAATATAAAATGCTGGTACCCTAGTATAGTGTGATGGTGATCCTGGATCTATAGTATAGTATAAAATATAGTATCAATATAATATAGTATAGTATAATATAGAATCTAGTATTACAAAATATAGGAGCCTAATATACAGTATAGTATAGTATAGTATAAAATACAAATATAATATAGTACCCTAACCCTAACCTGAATTCCTGTAACCCTAAATTAACCCTAATTTCTATAACCCTAACCCTGAGTATAAGTATAGTATAACCCTAGAATATACATGAAATATAATATAGTATAGAATATAGTACCCTAGTATACATAGAATATACCCTAACAATAATATAGTGCATATAAAATCAATATCATATAGTACCCTAACTTTATACATATACATACTGGTACCCTAGAATATAAATATGGTAATTTTATAGTATACATTGTGATGGTGACACTGTAACCCTAATATAATATGAAACCCAAAAATTGGTGCATGTAACCTAACCCATATGTAACCCTAAGTTTGCTGGTACCCTAAATAATGATGCTGGAGTATAATATAGTACCCTGGTGCAAAAATCAAAATATAGTGTATGTAGAGTATAGTATATAGTACCTGGTGACACTAAATTATGTAACCCTAGTATAGTATACATATAGTATAGTACCCTAACCCAAATATAATCAAAGTAAAATATAAAATATCAAAGTATCAATGTGCAATGTAACCCTAAAATATCAATCCTCAATATCATATAGTACCCTACATATAGTATAGTTTGTAACCCTAAAATATAGTATAGTATAGTGAACTTGATGCGAAACCAGAATACCCTAAGTATAGATATAGTACCTGCAATGTAGTTCTGGATTTTAGAATATAAACCCATTATAGTATAGTATAGTATAGTATAATATAGTGCTCTATAATACAAAGTGATGCAAACCAAATATACAATATAGAATATAGTGTAATGTACATGAAAATATGAAAATATGAAGTATAATTTTATAGTATAGTATAATATAGTATAATATCAATATAATATAGTTCAATGTAATATGAAGTATGAATATACATGCTGGTAACATCGTCATATAGTACCCTGAAGTATAAACCCATATAGTATAGTTCTGGTGTAGTTTTATGGTATAATATCATATAGTGTAGAATATAAAATATATGAAATATACATGCTGCAGTATAATATAGATATAATATAGTATAGTGCTGGTGCAAAGTCAATGCAAACTAAAATATCAAATATGAATATAATATGAATTTGGTATAAAATATAAATATGAAATATAATATAGTGTGAATATAATATAGTATAATATGAATATATGGTGCCTGGTGATGATGTAACCCTAATATAATATAGTATAATCTATAGTATAATATGAATATACTGCATATAATCTATAGTTCTGGTGTAGTTTTATAGTATAGTGTAGTATAGTATAATATAAACCCATAGTATAAATGTATATATAGTATAGTACCTGGTGTAGTGTGGTCTTAGTCAATATAGTATAATATAATCTATAGTATAGTATAGTATAGTATAGAATACCCAATATCATATAGTACCTGGTGTACATGATAGTATCATATAATATAATATAGAATATAGAATGTACATAATATAGTATAGTATAGTATCATATAGATATATCAATATTGGTATGTGAATATCAAAGTATAGTATACATATAGCATATACATATACCTATAGTATAGTATAGTGCTGGAGTGTACATTATAGTATAGTATAGTATAGTATAGTCCTGGTGATATAATATAATATCAATATAGAATGTAGAATATACATGCTAGAATATAATGCAAACCAAAATTAATGTAATATAAATATAATATGGTGCTGGTGCTGGTACCTAGTATAATATAGTGCTGTAGTATAATGTATACATATGAAGTATATATAGTCCCTATATAGTACATATAGTGCTGATGTAACCTGGTGACACTAAAATATAATATCAATATACATATAGTATAGTATAATACAAAATATAATATCAAATATAGGTATAGTATAGTATATTTATAGTATAGAATATAGTATAGTACCCTGGTACCCTACATATACATGTAACCTGAATATAATATCATGTAAAATGTATAAAATATATATGAATATCATATAATATAGTACTCATATAATATAGTATAATTTATAGTTTATATAAAATGGTGATGGTGATCCTGGTACCTGGTACCCTAGTATAGTATGGTGTAACCCAATATAATATAGTATAGTATAATATAGTGTAACCTAAAATATAGTGGTACCCTAGAATATAGTATAGTCATCATATAGTATGGTATAATACCTAACCCTGGAGTCCTGAATGCTATGAATATAGTATAGTGCCTGGTATGCATATGATATGATATAGTATAATAATATGATATAATATCAATATCATATGATGTAGTATAACAATAAATATAGTATGGTTGTGCATGTAACCCTGGTACTGGTGTGCATATAATGCTGCATATAGTCATCATATAGTTATAATATAATGCAATATGTAACATGGTGTGGTACCTGGTGTATATAATATATAAAATGTAGAATATAAAGTGGTGATGGTGGTGCAAATTAAAATGAATATAGTGTAATATGAAATATAATATAATATAAAATACAGTATATCAAATATAGTGCTGCATATACATATGGCAATGTAACCCTGGAATATAATATAGTATCATATACATATGGTGGTGTAATGTAGTATAGTGCTGGAGTATAAAATATAGTATAGAATATCAATATAATATAGCATGTAGTTCTGGAATATCATATGGTGAATATGGTCTGGTGTGCATATAATATAGTATAGTCCCTACATATAGTGCAATGTATAGTGCAAATATAGTATAGTATCATATAGATCCCTAAAATAGTATAATATAAAATATGAATGTATAGTTCATATGTAACCCAGTATAGGTATACCATATAGTGAAATAAAATATAGTATAGTATAATGGTATAGTTGTGGTACCTAGAATATCAATATAGTATAGTATAGATATAGTCATAATGCTGCTCCTAACCCTAACCCTAAACCCTAAACCCTAAACCCTAACCCTAACCCTAACAGTAACCCTAACCCTAAACCTAAACCCTAACCCTAACCCTAACCCTAACCCTAATCCTAACAATAACCCTACCCTAACCTAACCCTAACCCTAACCCTAACACTAACCCTACACCTAAACCCTAACCCTAACCCTAACCCTAACCCTAACCCTAAACCTAACCCTAACCGTAACAGAAACCTAACCCTAACCGTAACCCTAAACCTAACACGAACCCAAACCCTAACCCTAAACCTAAACCCTAACCCTAACCCTAACCCTAACCCTAACCCTAACACTAACACTAAAACTAACCCTAAACCTAACCCTAACCCTAACCTAACCCTAACCATAACCCTAACCATAACGCTAAACCTAACATTATCCTAAACCTAAACCTAACAGTAACCCTAACCCTAACCCTAACCTAACACTTACCCTAACCCGAAACTTTACCCTTCCCTACCCCTAACCCTAAACCTAACCCTAACCCTAACCCTAACATTTACCCTAACCCTAACCCTAACTCTAACCCTAAACTTAACCATAACCCTAACACTAAACCTACCCCTACCTCTAACACTAACCCTAACAATAAACCTAACCCTAACCCTAACCCTAACATTTAACCTAACGCTAACCCTACCCCTAACCTTAACCGTAACCCTAACCCTAACACTAACCCTAAACCCTAACCTTAACCCTAACCCTAAACCTAACCCTAACCCTAACCCTAACCCTAAAACCTAACCCTAACCCTAACCCTAACCCTAAACCCTAAACCCTAACGCTAACACTAACCCTAACCCTAACCCTAAACCCTAACCCTAACCCTAACCCTTATCCTAACAATAACCCTATCCGTAACCTAACCCTAACCCTAACCCTAACCTTAACCCTAATCTAACCCTAAACCCTAACCCTAACCCTAACCCTAACCCTAACCGAAACCTAACACTAACCCTAACCCTAACCCTAACACTAACCCTAACCCTAAACCCTAACCCTAACCCTAACCCTAAACGTAACCCTTTAACCTAAACCTAACCCTAACCCTAAACCCTAACCCTGACTCTAACCCTAACCCTAACGCTAACACTAACCTAACCCTAACCCTAACCCTAACCCTAACCCTAACCCTAAACCTAACCTTAACCTTAAACCTAACCCTAAACCTAACCCTAACCCAAACCTAACCCTAAACCCTAAACCCTAAACACTAACCCTAACGCTAACCTGAACCCAAACCCTAACACTAACCCTAACCTAACCCTAACACTAACCCTAACCCCTAAACATAACACTAACACTAACTCTAACCCTAACCCAAATCCAAACCCTAACACTATCCTAAGCCTAACCCTAACCCTAACCCTAATCCTAAACCTAAACCTAACCATAACCCTAAATCCAACACTAAACCCTAACCCCTACCCTCTAACCCTAACCCTAACACTAACCTAACCCTAACCCTACCCTAACCCTAACCGTAACCCTAATCCTAACCTTAACCCTAACCCTAACCCTAACCCTAACCCTAACCCTAACCGAAACCTAACCCTAACCCTAACCCTAACCCTAACGCTAACCCTAACCCTAACCCTAACACTAAACCCTAACCCCTAACCCTAAACCTAACCCTAACTGTAACCCTAACCTAACCCTAAACCTAACCCTAAACCCTAAGCCTTACCCTAAACCTAACCCTAACCCTAACACTAACCTAAACCTAACCCTAACCCTAACCCTAACTGTCCTAACCCTAACGGCTAACATAACATAACCCTAAGTCCAAACCTAAACCTAACCCTAACCGTAACCCTAACCTAACACTAACCCTAACCCTAACCCTAACCCTAACCTAACCCTAACACTAATCCTAACCCTCACCCTAATTCTAACCCTAAACCCTAAACATAACCATAACCCTAACCCTAACCCTAAACCCTAAACCCTAAAACCTAACCCTAACCCTAACCCGAAAGCGAACCCTAACCCTAATCTAAACCTAACCTTAACCCTAACCCTAACCCTAAACCCTAACCCTAACCCTAACCCTAATCCTAACCCTAACCCTAACCCTAACCCTAACCTAACCCTAACCCTAAACCTAACCCTAACCCTAACCTTAACCCAAACCCTAAACCTAAACCTAACCCTAACCCTAACCCTAACCCTAACCCAAAACTAATACAAAGCCAAACCCTAAACCTAAACCTAACCCTAACCCTAACCCTAACCCTAACCGAAACCTAACCCTAACCGTAACCCTAACCCTAACCCTAACACTAAACCCAACCCTAACCGTAACCCTAACCCTAACCGTAACCCTAACCTAACCCTAACCCTAAACCTAAACCCTAACAATTACCCTAACACTAACCCTAACCCTAACACTAACCTAACCCTAACCTGAACACAAACCCTAACACTAACCCTAACCTAACCCTAACACTAACCCTAACCCCTAAACATAACACTAACACTAACTCTAACCCTAACCCATACCAAAACCCTAACCCTATCCTAAGCCTAACCCTAACCCTAATCCTAACCCTAAACCTAACCCTAACCCTAACCCTAACCCTAATCCTAACCCTAAACCCTAACCCTAACCCTGACCCAAACCCTAACCCTAACCTAACCCTAACCCTAACCCTAAACCCTAACCCTTACCCTAACCCTAACCCTAACACAAACCTAACCCTAACCCTAACCCTAACCCTAACCCTAACCCTAACCCTAATCCTAACCCTAACCCTAACCCTAACCCTAACCCTAACCCTAACCCTAACCGAAACCTAACCCTAACCCTAACCCTAACCCTAACACTAAACCCTAACCCTAACCCTAAACCTAACCCTAACCGTAACCCTAACCTAACCCT
>NC_142501.1:607585-610085 GCF_057876585.1 Rhinolophus sinicus | reverse complement strand
TAACGCTAACCCTAACCCTAACCCTAACACTAAACCCTAACCCTAACCCTAAACCTAACCCTAACTGTAACCCTAACCTAACCCTAAACCTAACCCTAAACCCTAAGCCTTACCCTAAACCTAACCCTAACCCTAACACTAACCTAAACCTAACCCTAACCCTAACCCTAACTGTAACCCTAACCCTAACCTAACCCTAACACTAACCCTAAACCTAAACCTAAACCTAACCCTAACCGTAACCCTAACCTAACACTAACCTTAACCCTAACCCTAACCCTAACCTAACCCTAACACTAATCCTAACCCTCACCCTAATTCTAACCCTAAACCCTAAACATAACCATAACCCTAACCCTAACCCTAAACCCTAAACCCTAAAACCTAACCCTAACCCTAACCCGAAAGCGAACCCTAACCCTAATCTAAACCTAACCTTAACCCTAACCCTAACCCTAAACCCTAACCCTAACCCTAACCCTAATCCTAACCCTAACCCTAACCCTAACCCTAACCTAACCCTAACCCTAAACCTAACCCTAACCCTAACCTTAACCCAAACCCTAAACCTAAACCTAACCCTAACCCTAACCCTAACCCTAACCCAAAACTAATACAAAGCCAAACCCTAAACCTAAACCTAACCCTAACCCTAACCCTAACCCTAACCGAAACCTAACCCTAACCGTAACCCTAACCCTAACCCTAACACTAAACCCAACCCTAACCGTAACCCTAACCCTAACCGTAACCCTAACCTAACCCTAACCCTAAACCTAAACCCTAACAATTACCCTAACACTAACCCTAACCCTAACACTAACCTAACCCTAACCTGAACCCAAACCCTAACACTAACTCTAACCTAACCCTAACACTAACCCTAACCCCTAAACATAACACTAACACTAACTCTAACCCTAACCCATACCAAAACCCTAACCCTATCCTAAGCCTAACCCTAACCCTAATCCTAACCCTAAACCTAACCCTAACCCTAACCCTAACCCTAATCCTAACCCTAAACCCTAACCCTAACCCTAACCCAAACCCTAACCCTAACCTAACCCTAACCCTAACCCTAAACCCTAACCCTTACCCTAACCCTAACCCTAACACTAACCTAACCCTAACCCTAACCCTAACCCTAACCCTAACCCTAACCCTAATCCTAACCCTAACCCTAACCCTAACCCTAACCCTAACCCTAACCCTAACCGAAACCTAACCCTAACCCTAACCCTAACCCTAACACTAAACCCTAACCCTAACCCTAAACCTAACCCTAACCGTAACCCTAACCTAACCCTAACCCTAACCCTAAACCCTAAACCTTACCCTAAACCTAACCCTAACCCTAACACTAACCTAACCCTACCCTAACCCTAACCCTAACCCTAACCTAACCCTAACACTAACCCTAAACCTAACCCTGACCCTAACCCTAAATGTAACCCTAACCTAGCCCTAACCCTAACCCTAACCCGAACCCTAACCTAACCCTAACCATAACCATAACCCTCACCCTAACCCTAACCCTAAACCCTAAACATAACCCTAACCCTAACCCTAACACTAACCCTAAACCCTAAACCCTAAACCATAATCCTAACCCTAACCCGAAACCGAACCCTAACCCTAATCTAAACCTAACCCTAACTTTAACCCTAACCCTAAACCCTAACCCTAACCCTAACACTAATCCTAACCCTAAACCTAACCCTAACCCTAACCTAACCCTAACCCTATACCTAACTATAACCCTAACCCTAACACTAAACCCTAACCCTAAACCTAACCCTAACGCTAACCCTAACCCTAAACCTAACCCTAACCGAAACCGAAGCCTAACCCTAACCCTAACCCTAACCCTAACCCAAACCCTAACCCTAAACCTAACCCTAACCCTAACCCTAACCTTACCCTAACCCAAAACTAACACAAAGCCAAACCCTAAACCTAAACCTAACCCTAACCCTAACACTAAACACTAAACCCTACACCTAACCCTAACCCTAACCCTAACCCTAAACCTAACCCTAACCAAATCTAACTCTAACCCTAAACCTAACCCTAACCCTAACCCTAACCCTAACCCTAACCCTAACCCTAACCCTAACCCTAACCGTAACCCTAACCTAAACCTAACCCTAACCCTAACCCTAACCCTAACCTTAACCGTAACCTAACCCTAACCCTAACCATAACCCTCACCCTAATCCTAACCCTAAACCCTAAACATAACCCTAACCCTAATCCTAACCCTAACCCTGAACCCTAAACACTAAACCCTAACCCTAAACCTAACCCGAAACCGAACCCTAACCCTAATCTAAACCTAAACCTAACCCTAACCCTAACCCTAACCCTAACCATAAACCCAAACCCTAACCCTAACCCTTATCCTAACCCTACACCTATCCCTAACCCTAACCTAAGCCTAACCCTAACCCTAACTCTAACCCTAATCCTAACACTAAACCCTAACCCTAAACCTAAC
>NC_142501.1:572585-577585 GCF_057876585.1 Rhinolophus sinicus | reverse complement strand
CCTAAACCCTAAACCTTACCCTAAACCTAACCCTAACCCTAACACTAACCCTAACCCTAACCTAACCCTAACCCTAACCCTAACCCTAACCTAACCCTAACACTAACCCTAAACCTAACCCTAACCCTAACCCTAAACGTAACCCTAACCTAACCCTAACCCTAACCCTAACCCTAACCCTAACCTAACACTAACCCTAACCATAACCCTCACCCTAACCCTAACACTAACCCTAAACCCTAAACCCTAAACCATAACCCTAACCCTAACCCGAAACCGAACCCTAACCCTAATCTAAACCTAACCCTAACCCTAACCCTAACCCTAACCCGAACCCTAAACCTAACGCTATTTCTAATCCTAAACCTAAACCCTAAACCTAACACTAACCCTAACCCTAACCATGCCCTAAACCCAAAACCCTAACCCTAACTAACACTAACCCTAACCCTAACCCTAACCTAACCCTAACCCTAACGTTAACCCTAACCAACCCCTTACCCAAACCCTAACTCTAACCCTAACCCTAAAACTAACCCTAACCTAACCCTAACAGTGACCATGCCCCAGAAACTGACCCTGATCCTTACTCTAACGCAAACCCTAAAACCTAACCCTGACACTAACTCTAACTCTAACCCTAACGCTAACCGTAACCCTAACCCTAAACCTAACGTAACCCTAACCCAAAACCTAACCCTAATCGTAACCCTAACCCTAAAACTAACCCTAACCTAAACCTAACCCAAACCCTAACCCAAACCTAAACCTAACAATAACCCTAACATTATCCCTAAACCCTGACCCTAACACAAACCCTAACCATAACCCTAACCCTAACGCAAACCTAAACCTAACCCTAAACCTAACCCTAACGCTAATCATAACATAATCCTAAACCTAAACCTAAAATAACCCTAACCTTAACCCTAACCCTAAACCTAACCCTAAACACTAAACCTAACATTAACCCTAACCCAAAAACTAACCCTATTTCTAAACCTAACACTAAACACTAAACATAACACTAACGCTAACTCTAAACCTAACCCAAAACCAAAACCTTAACCCTATTCTATACCTAACCCAAACCCTAAACCTAACCCTCACAATAACACTAACCCTAACATTAACCCTAAACCATCATCTAACATTAACCCTAACTATAACCCCAAACCTAACGTAAACCTAAACCTAACACTAAACCTAACCCTAACACTAAACCTAACGTAATCCTAAACTTAACCCTAACACTAACCCTAACCCTAAACCTAACGCTAACCCTAAACCTAACCCTAACCAAATCTAACTCTAACCCTAAACCTAACCCTAACCCTAACCCTAACCCTAAACCTAAACTTCACCCTAAACCTAACCTTAACCCTAATATTTACCCTAACCCTAACCCTAACCCTAACCCTAACCCTAAACCCTAACCGTAACCCTAACCCTAACCCTAACCCTAACCCTAACCCTAACGCTAACCTAAACCTAACCCTAAACCTAACCCTAACCCTAACCCTAACCCTAACACTAAACCCTAACCCTAACCCTAACCTTAACCGTAACCCTAACCTAACCCTAACCCGAAACCTAAACCCTATAATTACCCTAACACTAACCCTAACCCTAACACTAACCTAACCCTAACCTGAACCCAAACTCTAACACTAACCCTAACCTAACCCTAACACTAACCCTAACCCCTAAACATAACACTAACACTATCTCTAACCCTAACCCAAACCAAAACCCTAACCCTATCCTAAGCCTAACCCTAACCCTAACCCTAACCCTAACCCTAAACCTAACCCTAACCCTAACCCTAATCCTAATCCTAACCCTAAACCCTAACCCTAACCTTAACCCAAACCCTAACCCTAACCTAACCCTAACCCTAAACCTAACCCTAAACCCTAACCTTTACCCTAACCCTAACCCTAACACTAACCTAACCCTAACCCTAACCATAACCCTAACCCTAACCCTAACCCTAACCCTATACCTAACCCTAACACTAAACCCTAACCCTAACCCTAAACGTAACCGTAACCGTAACACTAACCTAACACTAACCCTAACCCTAAACCCTAAACCTTACCCTAAACCTAACCCTAACCCTAACACTAACCCTAACCCTAACCTAACCCTAACCCTAACCCTAACCCTAACCTAACCCTAACACTAACCCTAAACCTAACCCTAACCCTAACCCTAAACGTAACCCTAACCTAACCCTAACCCTAACCCTAACCCTAACCCTAACCTAACACTAACCCTAACCATAACCCTCACCCTAACCCTAACACTAACCCTAAACCCTAAACCCTAAACCATAACCCTAACCCTAACCCGAAACCGAACCCTAACCCTAATCTAAACCTAACCCTAACCCTAACCCTAACCCTAACCCGAACCCTAAACCTAACGCTATTTCTAATCCTAAACCTAAACCCTAAACCTAACACTAACCCTAACCCTAACCATGCCCTAAACCCAAAACCCTAACCCTAACTAACACTAACCCTAACCCTAACCCTAACCTAACCCTAACCCTAACGTTAACCCTAACCAACCCCTTACCCAAACCCTAACTCTAACCCTAACCCTAAAACTAACCCTAACCTAACCCTAACAGTGACCATGCCCCAGAAACTGACCCTGATCCTTACTCTAACGCAAACCCTAAAACCTAACCCTGACACTAACTCTAACTCTAACCCTAACGCTAACCGTAACCCTAACCCTAAACCTAACGTAACCCTAACCCAAAACCTAACCCTAATCGTAACCCTAACCCTAAAACTAACCCTAACCTAAACCTAACCCAAACCCTAACCATAACCCTAAACCTAACAATAACCCTAACTTTATCCCTAAACCCTCACCCTAACACTAACCATAACCATAACCCTAACCCTAACGCAAACCTAAACCTAACCCTAAACCTAACCGTAACGCTAATCCTAACCTAATCCTAAACCTAAACCTAAAATAACCCTAACACTAACCCTAACCATAAACCTAACCCTAAACACTAAACCTAACACTAACCCTAACCCTAAAACTAACCCTATTTCTAACCCTAACCCAAAACACTAAACATAACACTAACACTAACTCTAAACCTAACCCAAAACCAAAACCCTAACCCTATCCTATCCCTAACCCAAAACCTAAACCTAACCCTCACCCTAACACTAAGCCTAACCTTAACCCTAAACCCTCACCCTAACATTAACCCTAACCATATCCCTAAACCTAACGTAAACCTAAACCTAACACTAAACCTAACCCTAACCCTAAACCTAACGTAATGCTAAACTTAACCCTAACACTAACCCTAACCCTAACCCTAACCCTAACCCTAAACCTAACCCTAACCAAATCTAACTCTAACCCTAAACCTAACCCTAACCCTAACCCTAACCCTAACCCTAAACCTAAACTTCACCCTAACCCTAACCTTAACCCCTAACATTTACCCTAACCCTAACCCTAACCCTAAACCTAACCCTAAAACCCTAACCGAAACCCTAACCCTAACCCTAACCCTAACCCTAACCCTAACCGAAACCTAACCCTAACCCTAACCCTAACCCTAACCCTAACCTAACCCTAACACTAATCCCTAACCCTAACCCTAACCCTAACCCTAACCGTAACCCTAACCTAACCCTAACCCTAAACCTAAACCCTAACAATTACCCTAACCCTAACCATAACCCTAACCCTAACCGAAACCTAACCCTAACCCTAACCCTAACCGTAACCCTAACCTAACCCTAACACTAAACCCTAACCCTAACCCTATCCTAACCCTAACCGTAACCCTAACCTAACCCTAACCCTAACCCTAACCCTAACACTAACACTAACCCTAACCCTAACCCTGAACCCTAACCCTAAACTTATCCCTAACCCTAACCCTTACCCTACCCCTACCCCTAACCCTAAACCTAACCATAACGCTAACCGTAATCCTAACCCTACCCCTAACCCTAAACCTAAACCTAACCCTAAACCTAACCTTAACCCTACCATTTACCCTAACCCAAACTCTACCCCTAAACTTAACCCTAACCCTAACACTAAACCCTAAACCTAACCCTAACCCTAACCCTAACCTAAACCTAAACCTAACCCTAACCCTTACCCTAACCCTAACCCTAACCCTAACCCTAACCAAAACCCTAACACTAAACCTAACCCTAACCCTACCATAACCATAACCCTAACCCAAAAATAACACAAAGCCAAACCCTAAACCTAAACCAAACCCTAACCATAACACTAAACTCTAATCCCTAAACCTAACCCTAACCCTAACCGAAACCTAACCCTAACCCTAACCCTAACCCTAACCCTAACCCTAACACTAAACCCTAACCCTAACCCTAACCCTAACCCTAACCGTAACCATAACCTAACCCTAACCCTAAACCTAAACTCTAACAATTACCCTAACACTAACCCTAACCCTAACACTAACCTAACCCTAACCCTAACCCTAACCCTAACCCTAACCCTAACCCTAACCCTAACCCTAAACCTAACCCTAACCCTAACCCTAACCTAACCCTAACCCTAACCCTAACCCTAACCTATCCCTAACCCTAACCCTAACCCTAACCATAACCCTAACCTAACCCTAACCCTAACCCTAACCCTAACCCTAACCCTAACCCTAACCCTAACCATAACCATAACCCTAAACCCTAACCCCTAAACCCTAACCCTAACCCTAACCCGAACCCTAACCCTAACCCTAACCCTAACCTAACCCTAACCCTAACCCTAACCCTAAACCCTAACCCTAACCCTAACCCTAATCCTAACACTAACCCTAACCCTAACCTTAACCTAACCCTAAACCTAACACTAACCCTAACCCTAACCCTGAACCCTAACCCTAAACATAACCCTAACCCTAACCTTAACCCTAAACCTAACCTAATCCTAAACCTAAACCTAACAGTATCCCTAACCCTAACCCTACC
>NC_142501.1:497585-532585 GCF_057876585.1 Rhinolophus sinicus | reverse complement strand
AACACTAACCCTAACCATAACCCTAACCCTAACGCAAACCTAAACCTAACCCTAAACAAAACCCTAACGCTAATCCTAACCTAATCCTAAACCTAAACCAAAATATCCCTAATCCTAACCCTAACACTTAACCTAACCCTAATCTTTACACTACCCCTACCCCTTACCCTAAACCTAACCCTAACCCTAACCCTAATCCTAACCTAACCCTAACACTAACTCTAACCCTAATCCTAACACTAAACCCTAACCCTAACCCTAACCCTAACCCTACCCCTAACCTAACCCTAACCCTAACCCTAAACCATAACCCTTACCCTAACCCTAACCCTAACACTAACCTAAACCTAACCCTAACCCTAACCCTAACTCTAACCCTAACCCTAATCTAACCCTAACACTAACCCTAAACCTAACTCTAACGCAAACTTAACCCTAAACCTAATCCTAAACCTAACCCTAACCGTATTGCAAATATAACCCTAACCCTAACCCTAACCCTAACGTAAACCTAACCCTATCCATAACCCTAACCCTAACGCAAACTTAACACTAACCCTAAACCAACACTAAACCTAATCCTAACCCTAACCCTAATGCAAACCTACCCCTAACCCTAACCCTAACCCTAACCCTTACACTAAAGCTAACCTAAACCTAGCCCAAATCCTAAACCTAACGTTAACCCTAACCCTAACCCTAACCCTAACCCTAACCTTAACACTAAACCTTACCCTATATATTAACTTAACCCTAATCCTAAACCTAACCCTAAACCTAACCCTAACGCTATCTTAAACCTAACCCTAACCCAAACCCTGACCCTAAACCTAACCGTAACCCTAACCCTAACCCTAAACTTAAAACTAACCCTAACCCTAACCCTAACCCTAACCCTACACATCACACTAAACCTAACCCTAAACCTAAACTTAACCCTAAAACCTAACCCGAACCCTAACCCTAACGCAAATCTAACCCTAATCCAAAGCCTAACCCTAACCCTAACCCTAACGCAAACCTAACCATAAACCTAACACTAACCCTAACCCTAACACTAACGCAAACCTCACCCTAACCCTAACCCTAACGCAAACGTAACACTAACCCTAATCCTACACCTAAACCTAACCATTAACCTAACCCTAACGCAAACGTAAACCTAACCCTAACCCTAACACTAAACCTAACCCTAACCCTAACGCAAACCTAACCCTAACCCAAACCCTAACCCTAACCCTAACCCTAACCCTAACGCAAACCTAACCCTAACCATAACCCTAACCCTAATGCAAACGTAATCCTAACCCTAACCCTAACACTAAACCTAACCCTAACACTAACCCTAATGCAAACCTAACCCTAACCCTAACCCTAACCCTAACTCTAACCTTAAAGCTAACCCTAACCCTAACCCTAACGCAATCCTAACCCTAACCCTAACCCTAACCCTAACCCTAACCCTAACCCTAACCCTAACGCAAACCTAACCCTAACCCTAATCCTAACCCTAACCCTAACCGTAATGCAAACATAACCCTAACACTAACCCTAACCCTAATCCACCATAAACCTAACTCAAACACAAACCTAACCCTAACCCTAACCCTAACCGCAATCTAACCCTAACCCTAACCCTAACGCAAACCTAACGCTAACCATAACCCTAACCCTAACGCAAAATTTACACTAACCCTAAACCTAACACTAAACCTAACCGTAACCCTAACCGTAATGCAAACCTAACCCTAACCGTAACCCTAACCCTAACCCTAACCCTAAACTTAACACTAAATCTTACCCTAAATCTTAAATTAACCCTTATGCCTAAACCTAACCCTAAACCTAACCCTAACGCTAACTTAAACCTAACCCTAACCCAAACCCTAACCCTAAACCTAACCCTAACCCTAACCCTAACCCTAAACCTAAAACTAACCCTAACCCTAACCCTAACCATAACCCTAACCATCACACTAAACCTAACCCTAAACCTAAACTTTACCCTAAAACCTAACCTGACCCTAACCCTAACGCTAAACTAACCCTAATCCAAAGCCTAACCTTAACCCTAACCCTAACGCAAACCTAACCATAAACCTAACACTAACCCTAACCCTAACCCTAACGAAACCTCACCCTAAACCTAACCCTAACGCAAACGTAACCCTAACCATAACCATAACCGTAAAAATAACCCTAAACCTAACCGTAACGCAAACCTAACCCTAACCTTATCCCTAACCGTAACCCTAACGCAAACCTAAACCTAACCATAACCCTAACCCTAACGCAAACGTAAACCTAACCCTAACCCTAACAATAAACCTAACCCTAACCCTAACCCTAATGCAAACCGAACCCTAACCCTAACACTAACCCTAACTCTAACCCTAAACCTAACCCTAAACCTAACCCTAACGCAAACCTAACCCTAACCCTAACCCTAACCCTAACCCTAACCCTAACCCTAACACTAAAACTAACCCTAACGCTAACCCTAACCCTAACCCAAACCCTAACCGTAATCCTAACCCTAACGAAAATCAAATCTAACCCTAACACTAAGCCTAAACCTAACCTTAAAACTAAACTTACCCCTAACCCTAACGCAAACCTATCCCTAACCCTAACCCCATCCTTAACCCTAACCCGAAACTTAACCCTAAATCCTAGCCCTAACCCTAACCCTAACCCTAAACCTAACCTTCAAACTAACTTTAACCCTAACCGTAACGCAAACCTAACCCTAACCCTAAACCAAACACTAACCCTAACGCAAACCTAACACTAACCCTAACCCTAACCCTAACCCTAAACCTAACGCAAATCTAACACTAAATCGAAACACTAACCCTAACCCTAACCCTAACACTAAACACAAACCCTAATACTAACGATAACCCTAACACAAACCTAACGCTAAGCCTACCTCAGCCCTAACCCTAAAGTAATCCTAAACCTAACCCTAAACCTAACCCTAATGCAAACCTAACCCTAACCGTAACCCAACCCTAAACTTAACCCAAACCCTAACGCAGGCTAACACTAACCCTAATCCTAACCGAAACCCTAAACCTAACCCTAAACTTAACTTTAACCCTAAACCCTTACCCTCACACTAACCCTAAACCCTAACCCTAACCCTAACCTAACCCTAACCCTAACCCTAACCCTAACACTAATCATAACTCTAACCCTAAACCTAACCCTAACCTAACCCTAACGCAAACCTAACCCTAACCCTAACCCTAACCCTATCCCTAATGGAAACCTAACCCTAAACCCTAACCCTAACACTATCCTTAACGCAAACGTAACCCTAACCCTAACCCTAACCATAAAACCCTAACGCTAACCCTAAACTGCACCCTAAGCCTTTCACTAAAACCTAGCCCTAACCCTAACACTAACCCTAACGCAAACCCTAACCCTAACCCTAACCCTAACACTAACCCTAAGCCTAACACTTACCTGAACCCGAAACCGAACCCGAACCCGAACCCAAACCCGAACCCGAAGCATAACACTAACCATAACCCTAAACCTAACCCTAACACTAAACCTAACCCTAACCCTAACACTAACCCTAAGCCTAACCCTAACCCTAACCCTAACTCTAACGCAAACCTAACCCTAACCATGACCATAACCCTAACGCAAACTTAACACTAACCCTAAACCTAACACTAAGCTTAACCCTAACACTAACCCTAATGCAAATCTAACACTAACCCTAACCCTAACCCTAACACTAACCCTAAAGCTAACCTAAACATAACCCAAATCCTAACCCTAACCGTAACGCTAACCCTCACCCTAACCCTAACCTTAACGCTAAACCTTACCTTAAATCTTAACTTAACCCGAATCCCTAACCCTAACCCTAACCTAACCCTAACGCTAACTTAAACCTAACCCTAACCCAAACCCTAAACGTAAACCTAACCCTAACCCTAACCCTAACTCTAAAACTAACGCTAACCCTAACCCTAACCCTAACCATAACCATCACACTAAACCTAACCCTAAACAGAAATTTAACCCTAAAACCTAACCCTTACCCTAACCCTAACGCAAATCTAACCCTAATCCAAAGCCTAAACCTAACCCTAACCCTAACGAAAACCTAACCAAAAACCTAACCCTAACCCTAACCCTAACCCTAACCATAAACCTAACACTAACCCTAACACTAACCCTAACGCAACCTCACCCTAACCGTAACCCTAACGCAAACGTAACCCTAAACCTAACCCTAATCCTAAACCTAACCCTAATCCTAACCCTAACGCGAACCAAACCCTAACCCTAACCCTAACCCTAACCCTAACCCTAACCCTAACCCTAACGCAAACCTAACCCTAACCATAACCCTAACCCTAATGCAAACGTAATCCTAACCCTAACCCTACCACTAAACCTAACCCTAACCCTAACCCTAATGCAAACCTAACCCTAATCCTAACCCTAACCCTAACTCTAACCTTAAAGCTAACCCTTACCCTAACCCTAACGCAATCCTACCCTAACCCTAACACTAACCCTAACCCTAACCCTAACCCTAACCCTAACGCAAACCCTAACCCTAACCCTAACACTAACACTAACCCTAACCCTAACCCTAACCCGAACCCGAAACCGAACCCGAACCCGAACACGAACCCGAACCATAACACTAACCCTAACCCTAACCCTAACCCTAAACCTAACCCTAACCCTAACACTAAACCTAAACTTAAACCTAACCCTAACCCTAACCCTAACCCTAACCCTAACCCTAACCCTAACACTAAACCTAACCTAAACCTTAACTTAAACCTAAACCCTAACCCTAAATTTAACCCTAACCCTAACCCTAACCCTAACGCTAACCTAAACCTAACCCTAACCCAAACCCTAACACTAACCCTAACCCAAACACTAACCCTAACCCTAACCCTAAAACTAACCCTAAACCGAACCCAAACCCTAACCCTAACCCTAACACTAAACCTAACCCAAATCCTAACGCTAACCGTAATCCTAACACTAACCCTAAACCTAACCTTAACACTAAAACTTACCCTAAAGCTTATCTTAAGACTAATCCCTAACCCTAACCCTAACCTAACCCTAACGCTAAATTAAACCTAACCCTAACACAAACCCTAACCCTAAACATAACCCTAACCCTAACCATCACACTAAACTTAACTCTAAACAGAAACTTAACCCTAAAACCTAACCCTAACCCTAACCCTAACGCAAACCTCACCCTAACCATATCCCTAACGCAATCGTAACCCTAACCTTAACCCTAACCCTAACCCTAACGCAAACCTAACCTTAACCATAACACTAACCCTAACGCAAACGTAAACCTAACCCTAACCCTAACCCTAATGCAAACCTAACCCTAACCGTAACCCTAACCCTAACTGTAACCCTAAACCTAACCCTAACCCTAACCGTAACGCAAACCTAACCCTAACCCTAACCCTAACCATAACCCTAACCCTAACCCTAAACCTAACCCTAACGCAAACCTAACCCTAAACCTAATCCTAACCCTAACCCTAACCGTATTGCAAATATAACCCTAACCCTAACCCTAACCCTAACGCAAACCTAACCCTATCCATAACCCTAACACTAACGCAAACTTAACACTAACCCTAAACCAACACTAAACATAACCCTAACCCTAACACTAAAGCTAACCTAAACCTAGCCCAAATCCTAAACCTAACGTTAACCCTAACCCTAACCCTAACCCTAACCCTAACCTTAACACTAAACCTTACCCTATATATTAACTTAACCCTAATCCTAAACCTAACCCTAAACCTAACCCTAACGCTATCTTAAACCTAACCCTAACCCAAACCCTGACCCTAAACCTAACCGTAACCCTAACCCTAACCCTAAACTTAAAACTAACCCTAACCCTAACCCTAACCCTAACCCTACACATCACACTAAACCTAACCCTAAACCTAAACTTAACCCTAAAACCTAACCCGAACCCTAACCCTAACGCAAATCTAACCCTAATCCAAAGCCTAACCCTAACCCTAACCCTAACGCAAACCTAACCATAAACCTAACACTAACCCTAACCCTAACACTAACGCAAACCTCACCCTAACCCTAACCCTAACGCAAACGTAACACTAACCCTAATCCTACACCTAAACCTAACCATTAACCTAACCCTAACGCAAACGTAAACCTAACCCTAACCCTAACACTAAACCTAACCCTAACCCTAACGCAAACCTAACCCTAACCCAAACCCTAACCCTAACCCTAACCCTAACCCTAACGCAAACCTAACCCTAACCATAACCCTAACCCTAATGCAAACGTAATCCTAACCCTAACCCTAACACTAAACCTAACCCTAACACTAACCCTAATGCAAACCTAACCCTAACCCTAACCCTAACCCTAACTCTAACCTTAAAGCTAACCCTAACCCTAACCCTAACGCAATCCTAACCCTAACCCTAACCCTAACCCTAACCCTAACCCTAACCCTAACCCTAACGCAAACCTAACCCTAACCCTAATCCTAACCCTAACCCTAACCGTAATGCAAACATAACCCTAACACTAACCCTAACCCTAATCCACCATAAACCTAACTCAAACACAAACCTAACCCTAACCCTAACCCTAACCGCAATCTAACCCTAACCCTAACCCTAACGCAAACCTAACGCTAACCATAACCCTAACCCTAACGCAAAATTTACACTAACCCTAAACCTAACACTAAACCTAACCGTAACCCTAACCGTAATGCAAACCTAACCCTAACCGTAACCCTAACCCTAACCCTAACCCTAAACTTAACACTAAATCTTACCCTAAATCTTAAATTAACCCTTATGCCTAAACCTAACCCTAAACCTAACCCTAACGCTAACTTAAACCTAACCCTAACCCAAACCCTAACCCTAAACCTAACCCTAACCCTAACCCTAACCCTAAACCTAAAACTAACCCTAACCCTAACCCTAACCATAACCCTAACCATCACACTAAACCTAACCCTAAACCTAAACTTTACCCTAAAACCTAACCTGACCCTAACCCTAACGCTAAACTAACCCTAATCCAAAGCCTAACCTTAACCCTAACCCTAACGCAAACCTAACCATAAACCTAACACTAACCCTAACCCTAACCCTAACGAAACCTCACCCTAAACCTAACCCTAACGCAAACGTAACCCTAACCATAACCATAACCGTAAAAATAACCCTAAACCTAACCGTAACGCAAACCTAACCCTAACCTTATCCCTAACCGTAACCCTAACGCAAACCTAAACCTAACCATAACCCTAACCCTAACGCAAACGTAAACCTAACCCTAACCCTAACAATAAACCTAACCCTAACCCTAACCCTAATGCAAACCGAACCCTAACCCTAACACTAACCCTAACTCTAACCCTAAACCTAACCCTAAACCTAACCCTAACGCAAACCTAACCCTAACCCTAACCCTAACCCTAACCCTAACCCTAACCCTAACACTAAAACTAACCCTAACGCTAACCCTAACCCTAACCCAAACCCTAACCGTAATCCTAACCCTAACGAAAATCAAATCTAACCCTAACACTAAGCCTAAACCTAACCTTAAAACTAAACTTACCCCTAACCCTAACGCAAACCTATCCCTAACCCTAACCCCATCCTTAACCCTAACCCGAAACTTAACCCTAAATCCTAGCCCTAACCCTAACCCTAACCCTAAACCTAACCTTCAAACTAACTTTAACCCTAACCGTAACGCAAACCTAACCCTAACCCTAAACCAAACACTAACCCTAACGCAAACCTAACACTAACCCTAACCCTAACCCTAACCCTAAACCTAACGCAAATCTAACACTAAATCGAAACACTAACCCTAACCCTAACCCTAACACTAAACACAAACCCTAATACTAACGATAACCCTAACACAAACCTAACGCTAAGCCTACCTCAGCCCTAACCCTAAAGTAATCCTAAACCTAACCCTAAACCTAACCCTAATGCAAACCTAACCCTAACCGTAACCCAACCCTAAACTTAACCCAAACCCTAACGCAGGCTAACACTAACCCTAATCCTAACCGAAACCCTAAACCTAACCCTAAACTTAACTTTAACCCTAAACCCTTACCCTCACACTAACCCTAAACCCTAACCCTAACCCTAACCTAACCCTAACCCTAACCCTAACCCTAACACTAATCATAACTCTAACCCTAAACCTAACCCTAACCTAACCCTAACGCAAACCTAACCCTAACCCTAACCCTAACCCTATCCCTAATGGAAACCTAACCCTAAACCCTAACCCTAACACTATCCTTAACGCAAACGTAACCCTAACCCTAACCCTAACCATAAAACCCTAACGCTAACCCTAAACTGCACCCTAAGCCTTTCACTAAAACCTAGCCCTAACCCTAACACTAACCCTAACGCAAACCCTAACCCTAACCCTAACCCTAACACTAACCCTAAGCCTAACACTTACCTGAACCCGAAACCGAACCCGAACCCGAACCCAAACCCGAACCCGAAGCATAACACTAACCATAACCCTAAACCTAACCCTAACACTAAACCTAACCCTAACCCTAACACTAACCCTAAGCCTAACCCTAACCCTAACCCTAACTCTAACGCAAACCTAACCCTAACCATGACCATAACCCTAACGCAAACTTAACACTAACCCTAAACCTAACACTAAGCTTAACCCTAACACTAACCCTAATGCAAATCTAACACTAACCCTAACCCTAACCCTAACACTAACCCTAAAGCTAACCTAAACATAACCCAAATCCTAACCCTAACCGTAACGCTAACCCTCACCCTAACCCTAACCTTAACGCTAAACCTTACCTTAAATCTTAACTTAACCCGAATCCCTAACCCTAACCCTAACCTAACCCTAACGCTAACTTAAACCTAACCCTAACCCAAACCCTAAACGTAAACCTAACCCTAACCCTAACCCTAACTCTAAAACTAACGCTAACCCTAACCCTAACCCTAACCATAACCATCACACTAAACCTAACCCTAAACAGAAATTTAACCCTAAAACCTAACCCTTACCCTAACCCTAACGCAAATCTAACCCTAATCCAAAGCCTAAACCTAACCCTAACCCTAACGAAAACCTAACCAAAAACCTAACCCTAACCCTAACCCTAACCCTAACCATAAACCTAACACTAACCCTAACACTAACCCTAACGCAACCTCACCCTAACCGTAACCCTAACGCAAACGTAACCCTAAACCTAACCCTAATCCTAAACCTAACCCTAATCCTAACCCTAACGCGAACCAAACCCTAACCCTAACCCTAACCCTAACCCTAACCCTAACCCTAACCCTAACGCAAACCTAACCCTAACCATAACCCTAACCCTAATGCAAACGTAATCCTAACCCTAACCCTACCACTAAACCTAACCCTAACCCTAACCCTAATGCAAACCTAACCCTAATCCTAACCCTAACCCTAACTCTAACCTTAAAGCTAACCCTTACCCTAACCCTAACGCAATCCTACCCTAACCCTAACACTAACCCTAACCCTAACCCTAACCCTAACCCTAACGCAAACCCTAACCCTAACCCTAACACTAACACTAACCCTAACCCTAACCCTAACCCGAACCCGAAACCGAACCCGAACCCGAACACGAACCCGAACCATAACACTAACCCTAACCCTAACCCTAACCCTAAACCTAACCCTAACCCTAACACTAAACCTAAACTTAAACCTAACCCTAACCCTAACCCTAACCCTAACCCTAACCCTAACCCTAACACTAAACCTAACCTAAACCTTAACTTAAACCTAAACCCTAACCCTAAATTTAACCCTAACCCTAACCCTAACCCTAACGCTAACCTAAACCTAACCCTAACCCAAACCCTAACACTAACCCTAACCCAAACACTAACCCTAACCCTAACCCTAAAACTAACCCTAAACCGAACCCAAACCCTAACCCTAACCCTAACACTAAACCTAACCCAAATCCTAACGCTAACCGTAATCCTAACACTAACCCTAAACCTAACCTTAACACTAAAACTTACCCTAAAGCTTATCTTAAGACTAATCCCTAACCCTAACCCTAACCTAACCCTAACGCTAAATTAAACCTAACCCTAACACAAACCCTAACCCTAAACATAACCCTAACCCTAACCATCACACTAAACTTAACTCTAAACAGAAACTTAACCCTAAAACCTAACCCTAACCCTAACCCTAACGCAAACCTCACCCTAACCATATCCCTAACGCAATCGTAACCCTAACCTTAACCCTAACCCTAACCCTAACGCAAACCTAACCTTAACCATAACACTAACCCTAACGCAAACGTAAACCTAACCCTAACCCTAACCCTAATGCAAACCTAACCCTAACCGTAACCCTAACCCTAACTGTAACCCTAAACCTAACCCTAACCCTAACCGTAACGCAAACCTAACCCTAACCCTAACCCTAACCATAACCCTAACCCTAACCCTAAACCTAACCCTAACGCAAACCTAACCCTAAACCTAATCCTAACCCTAACCCTAACCGTATTGCAAATATAACCCTAACCCTAACCCTAACCCTAACGCAAACCTAACCCTATCCATAACCCTAACACTAACGCAAACTTAACACTAACCCTAAACCAACACTAAACATAACCCTAACCCTAACACTAAAGCTAACCTAAACCTAGCCCAAATCCTAAACCTAACGTTAACCCTAACCCTAACCCTAACCCTAACCCTAACCTTAACACTAAACCTTACCCTATATATTAACTTAACCCTAATCCTAAACCTAACCCTAAACCTAACCCTAACGCTATCTTAAACCTAACCCTAACCCAAACCCTGACCCTAAACCTAACCGTAACCCTAACCCTAACCCTAAACTTAAAACTAACCCTAACCCTAACCCTAACCCTAACCCTACACATCACACTAAACCTAACCCTAAACCTAAACTTAACCCTAAAACCTAACCCGAACCCTAACCCTAACGCAAATCTAACCCTAATCCAAAGCCTAACCCTAACCCTAACCCTAACGCAAACCTAACCATAAACCTAACACTAACCCTAACCCTAACACTAACGCAAACCTCACCCTAACCCTAACCCTAACGCAAACGTAACACTAACCCTAATCCTACACCTAAACCTAACCATTAACCTAACCCTAACGCAAACGTAAACCTAACCCTAACCCTAACACTAAACCTAACCCTAACCCTAACGCAAACCTAACCCTAACCCAAACCCTAACCCTAACCCTAACCCTAACCCTAACGCAAACCTAACCCTAACCATAACCCTAACCCTAATGCAAACGTAATCCTAACCCTAACCCTAACACTAAACCTAACCCTAACACTAACCCTAATGCAAACCTAACCCTAACCCTAACCCTAACCCTAACTCTAACCTTAAAGCTAACCCTAACCCTAACCCTAACGCAATCCTAACCCTAACCCTAACCCTAACCCTAACCCTAACCCTAACCCTAACCCTAACGCAAACCTAACCCTAACCCTAATCCTAACCCTAACCCTAACCGTAATGCAAACATAACCCTAACACTAACCCTAACCCTAATCCACCATAAACCTAACTCAAACACAAACCTAACCCTAACCCTAACCCTAACCGCAATCTAACCCTAACCCTAACCCTAACGCAAACCTAACGCTAACCATAACCCTAACCCTAACGCAAAATTTACACTAACCCTAAACCTAACACTAAACCTAACCGTAACCCTAACCGTAATGCAAACCTAACCCTAACCGTAACCTTAACCCTAACCCTAACCCTAAACTTAACACTAAATCTTACCCTAAATCTTAAATTAACCCTTATGCCTAAACCTAACCCTAAACCTAACCCTAACGCTAACTTAAACCTAACCCTAACCCAAACCCTAACCCTAAACCTAACCCTAACCCTAACCCTAACCCTAAACCTAAAACTAACCCTAACCCTAACCCTAACCATAACCCTAACCATCACACTAAACCTAACCCTAAACCTAAACTTTACCCTAAAACCTAACCTGACCCTAACCCTAACGCTAAACTAACCCTAATCCAAAGCCTAACCTTAACCCTAACCCTAACGCAAACCTAACCATAAACCTAACACTAACCCTAACCCTAACCCTAACGAAACCTCACCCTAAACCTAACCCTAACGCAAACGTAACCCTAACCATAACCATAACCGTAAAAATAACCCTAAACCTAACCGTAACGCAAACCTAACCCTAACCTTATCCCTAACCGTAACCCTAACGCAAACCTAAACCTAACCATAACCCTAACCCTAACGCAAACGTAAACCTAACCCTAACCCTAACAATAAACCTAACCCTAACCCTAACCCTAATGCAAACCGAACCCTAACCCTAACACTAACCCTAACTCTAACCCTAAACCTAACCCTAAACCTAACCCTAACGCAAACCTAACCCTAACCCTAACCCTAACCCTAACCCTAACCCTAACCCTAACACTAAAACTAACCCTAACGCTAACCCTAACCCTAACCCAAACCCTAACCGTAATCCTAACCCTAACGAAAATCAAATCTAACCCTAACACTAAGCCTAAACCTAACCTTAAAACTAAACTTACCCCTAACCCTAACGCAAACCTATCCCTAACCCTAACCCCATCCTTAACCCTAACCCGAAACTTAACCCTAAATCCTAGCCCTAACCCTAACCCTAACCCTAAACCTAACCTTCAAACTAACTTTAACCCTAACCGTAACGCAAACCTAACCCTAACCCTAAACCAAACACTAACCCTAACGCAAACCTAACACTAACCCTAACCCTAACCCTAACCCTAAACCTAACGCAAATCTAACACTAAATCGAAACACTAACCCTAACCCTAACCCTAACACTAAACACAAACCCTAATACTAACGATAACCCTAACACAAACCTAACGCTAAGCCTACCTCAGCCCTAACCCTAAAGTAATCCTAAACCTAACCCTAAACCTAACCCTAATGCAAACCTAACCCTAACCGTAACCCAACCCTAAACTTAACCCAAACCCTAACGCAGGCTAACACTAACCCTAATCCTAACCGAAACCCTAAACCTAACCCTAAACTTAACTTTAACCCTAAACCCTTACCCTCACACTAACCCTAAACCCTAACCCTAACCCTAACCTAACCCTAACCCTAACCCTAACCCTAACACTAATCATAACTCTAACCCTAAACCTAACCCTAACCTAACCCTAACGCAAACCTAACCCTAACCCTAACCCTAACCCTATCCCTAATGGAAACCTAACCCTAAACCCTAACCCTAACACTATCCTTAACGCAAACGTAACCCTAACCCTAACCCTAACCATAAAACCCTAACGCTAACCCTAAACTGCACCCTAAGCCTTTCACTAAAACCTAGCCCTAACCCTAACACTAACCCTAACGCAAACCCTAACCCTAACCCTAACCCTAACACTAACCCTAAGCCTAACACTTACCTGAACCCGAAACCGAACCCGAACCCGAACCCAAACCCGAACCCGAAGCATAACACTAACCATAACCCTAAACCTAACCCTAACACTAAACCTAACCCTAACCCTAACACTAACCCTAAGCCTAACCCTAACCCTAACCCTAACTCTAACGCAAACCTAACCCTAACCATGACCATAACCCTAACGCAAACTTAACACTAACCCTAAACCTAACACTAAGCTTAACCCTAACACTAACCCTAATGCAAATCTAACACTAACCCTAACCCTAACCCTAACACTAACCCTAAAGCTAACCTAAACATAACCCAAATCCTAACCCTAACCGTAACGCTAACCCTCACCCTAACCCTAACCTTAACGCTAAACCTTACCTTAAATCTTAACTTAACCCGAATCCCTAACCCTAACCCTAACCTAACCCTAACGCTAACTTAAACCTAACCCTAACCCAAACCCTAAACGTAAACCTAACCCTAACCCTAACCCTAACTCTAAAACTAACGCTAACCCTAACCCTAACCCTAACCATAACCATCACACTAAACCTAACCCTAAACAGAAATTTAACCCTAAAACCTAACCCTTACCCTAACCCTAACGCAAATCTAACCCTAATCCAAAGCCTAAACCTAACCCTAACCCTAACGAAAACCTAACCAAAAACCTAACCCTAACCCTAACCCTAACCCTAACCATAAACCTAACACTAACCCTAACACTAACCCTAACGCAACCTCACCCTAACCGTAACCCTAACGCAAACGTAACCCTAAACCTAACCCTAATCCTAAACCTAACCCTAATCCTAACCCTAACGCGAACCAAACCCTAACCCTAACCCTAACCCTAACCCTAACCCTAACCCTAACCCTAACGCAAACCTAACCCTAACCATAACCCTAACCCTAATGCAAACGTAATCCTAACCCTAACCCTACCACTAAACCTAACCCTAACCCTAACCCTAATGCAAACCTAACCCTAATCCTAACCCTAACCCTAACTCTAACCTTAAAGCTAACCCTTACCCTAACCCTAACGCAATCCTACCCTAACCCTAACACTAACCCTAACCCTAACCCTAACCCTAACCCTAACGCAAACCCTAACCCTAACCCTAACACTAACACTAACCCTAACCCTAACCCTAACCCGAACCCGAAACCGAACCCGAACCCGAACACGAACCCGAACCATAACACTAACCCTAACCCTAACCCTAACCCTAAACCTAACCCTAACCCTAACACTAAACCTAAACTTAAACCTAACCCTAACCCTAACCCTAACCCTAACCCTAACCCTAACCCTAACACTAAACCTAACCTAAACCTTAACTTAAACCTAAACCCTAACCCTAAATTTAACCCTAACCCTAACCCTAACCCTAACGCTAACCTAAACCTAACCCTAACCCAAACCCTAACACTAACCCTAACCCAAACACTAACCCTAACCCTAACCCTAAAACTAACCCTAAACCGAACCCAAACCCTAACCCTAACCCTAACACTAAACCTAACCCAAATCCTAACGCTAACCGTAATCCTAACACTAACCCTAAACCTAACCTTAACACTAAAACTTACCCTAAAGCTTATCTTAAGACTAATCCCTAACCCTAACCCTAACCTAACCCTAACGCTAAATTAAACCTAACCCTAACACAAACCCTAACCCTAAACATAACCCTAACCCTAACCATCACACTAAACTTAACTCTAAACAGAAACTTAACCCTAAAACCTAACCCTAACCCTAACCCTAACGCAAACCTCACCCTAACCATATCCCTAACGCAATCGTAACCCTAACCTTAACCCTAACCCTAACCCTAACGCAAACCTAACCTTAACCATAACACTAACCCTAACGCAAACGTAAACCTAACCCTAACCCTAACCCTAATGCAAACCTAACCCTAACCGTAACCCTAACCCTAACTGTAACCCTAAACCTAACCCTAACCCTAACCGTAACGCAAACCTAACCCTAACCCTAACCCTAACCATAACCCTAACCCTAACCCTAAACCTAACCCTAACGCAAACCTAACCCTAAACCTAATCCTAACCCTAACCCTAACCGTATTGCAAATATAACCCTAACCCTAACCCTAACCCTAACGCAAACCTAACCCTATCCATAACCCTAACCCTAACGCAAACTTAACACTAACCCTAAACCAACACTAAACATAACCCTAACCCTAACACTAAAGCTAACCTAAACCTAGCCCAAATCCTAATCCTAACCTTAACCCTAACCCTAACCCTAACCCTAACCTTAACACTAAACCTTACCCTATATCTTAACTTAACCCTAATCCCTAAACCTAACCCTAACGCTATCTTAAACCTAACCCTAACCCAAAACCTGACCCTAAACCTAACCGTAACCCTAACCCTAACCCTAAACTTAAAACTAACCCTAACCCTAACCCTAACCCTAACCCTACACATCACACTAAACCTAACCCTAAACCTAAACTTAACCCTAAAACCTAACCCGAACCCTAACCCTAACGCAAATCTAACCCTAATCCAAAGCCTAACCCTAACCCTAACCCTAACGCAAACCTAACCATAAACCTAACACTAACCCTAACCCTAACCCTAACGCAAACCTCACCCTAACCCTAACCCTAACGCAAACGTAACACTAACCCTAATCCTACACCTAAACCTAACCATTAACGTAACCCTAACGCAAACGTAAACCTAACCCTAACCCTAACACTAAACCTAACCCTAACCCTAACCCTTATGAAACCTAACCCTACCCTAATACTAACCATAACTCTAACCCTAAACCTAACCCTAACCTAACCCTAACGCAAACCTAACCCTAACCCTAACACTAACCATAACTCTAACCCTAAACCTAACCCTAACCTAACCGTAACGCAAACCTAACCCTAACCCTAACCCTAACCCTAACCCTAACCCTAACCCTAATGGAAACCTAACCCTAAACCCTAACCCTAACACTATCCTTAACGCAAACGTAACCCTAACCCTAACCATAAAACCCTAACGCTAACCCTAAACTGCACCCTAACCCTTACACTAAAACCTAGCCCTAACCCTAACACTAACCCTAACGCAAACCCTAACCCTAACCCTAACACTAACACTAACCCTAAGCCTAACACTTACCTGAACCCGAAACCGAACCCGAACCCGAACCCAAACCCGAACCCGAAGCATAACACTAACCATAACCCTAAACCTAACCCTAAACCTAACCCTAACCCTAACACTAACCCTAAGCCTAACCCTAACCCTAACCCTAACTCTAACGCAAACCTAACCCTAACCATGACCATAACCCTAACGCAAACTTAACACTAACCCTAAACCTAACACTAAACTTAACCCTAACACTAACCCTAATGCAAACCTAACACTAACCCTAACCCTAACACTAACCCTAAAGCTAACCTAAACATAACCCTAATCCTAACCCTAACCGTAACCCTAACCCTCACCCTAACCCTAACCTTAACGCTAAACCTTACCTTAAATCATAACTTAACCCTAATCCCTAACCCTAACCCTAACCTAACCCTAACGCGAACTTAAACCTAACCCTAACCCAAACCCTAAACCTAAACCTAACCCTAACCCTAACCCTAACCCTAAAACTAACGCTAACCCTAACCCTAACCATAACCCTAACCATCACACTAAACCTAACCCTAAACAGAAACTTAAACCTAAAACCTAACCCTTACCCTAAACCTAACGCAAATCTAACCCTAATCCAAAGCCTAAACCTAAACCTAACCCTAACGAAAACCTAACCAAAAACCTAACCCTAACCCTAACCCTAACCCTAACCATAAACCTAACACTAACCCTAACACTAACCCTAACGCAACCTCACCCTAACCCTAACCCTAACGCAAATGTAACCCTAAACCTAACCCTAACCCTAAACCTAACCCTAACCCTAACCCTAACGCGAACCTAACCCTAACCCTAACCCTAAACCTAACCCTAACCCTAACCCTAACCCTAACCCTAACGCAAACCTAACCCTAACCATAACCCTAACCCTAATGCAAACGTAATCCTAACCCTAACCCTACCACTAAACCTAACCCTAACCCTAACCCTAATGCAAACCTAACCCTAATCCTAACCCTAACACTAACTCTAACCTTAAAGCTAACCCTAACCCTAACCCTAATGCAATCCTAACCCTAACCCTAACCCTAACCCTAACCCTAACCCTAACCCTAACGCAAACCCTAACCCTAACCCTAACACTAACACTAACCCTAACCCTAACCCTAACCCGAACCCGAAACCGAACCCGAACCCGAACACGAACCCGAACCATAACACTAACCCTAACCCTAACCCTAACCCTAAACCTAACCCTAACCCTAACACTAAACCTAAACTTAAACCTAACCCTAACCCTAACCCTAACCCTAACCCTAACACTAAACCTAACCTAAACCTTAACTTAAACCTAAACCCTAACCCTAAATTTAACCCTAACCCTAACCTAACCCTAACGCTAACTTAAACCTAACCCTAAACCAAACCCTAACCCTAAACATAAACCTAACCCTAACCATCACACTAAACTTAACTCTAAACAGAAACTTAACCCTAAAACCTAACCTAACCCTAACCCTAACGCAAACTTCACCCTAACCATATCCCTAACGCAATCGTAACCCTAACCCTAACCCTAGCCCTAACCCTAACGCAAACCGAACCTTAACCATAACACTAACCCTAACGCAAACGTAAACCTAACCCTAACCCTAACCCTCATGCAAACCTAACCCGAACCGTAACCCTAACCCTAACTCTAACCCTAAATCTAACCCTAACCCTAAAACTAACGCAAACCTAACCCTAACCCTAACCCTAACCATAACCCAAACCCTAACCCTAAACCTAACCCTAACGCAAACCTAACCCTAAACCTAATCCTAACCCTAACCCTAACCGTATTGCACATATAACACTAACCCTAACCCTAACGCAAACCTAACCCTATCCATAACCCTAACCCTAACGCAAACTTAACACTAACCCTAAACCAACACTAAACCTAATCCTAAACCTAACCCTAATGCAAACCTACCCCTAACCCTAACAATAACCCTAACACTAAAGCTAACCTAAACCTAGCCCAAATCCTAATCCTAACCTTAACCCTAACCCTAACCCTAACCCTAACCTTAACACTAAACCTTACCCTATATCTTAACTTAACCCTAATCCCTAAACCTAACCCTAAACCTAACCCTAACGCTATCTTAAATCTAACGCTAACTCAAACCCTGACCCTAAACCTAACCGTAACCCTAACCCTAACCCTAAACTTAAAACTAACCCTAACCCTAACCCTAACCCTAACCCTACACATCACACTAAACCTAACCCTAAACCTAAACTTAACCCTAAAACTTAACCCGAACCCTAACCCTAACGCAAATCTAAACCTAATCCAAAGCCTAACCCTAACCCTAACCCTAACGCAAACCTAACCATAAACCTAACACTAACCCTAACCCTAACCCTAACGCAAACCTCACCCTAACCCTAACCCTAACGCAAACGTAACACTAACCCTAATCCTACACCTAAACCTAACCATTAACCTAACCCTAACGCAAACGTAAACCTAACCCTAACCCTAACACTAAACCTAACCCTAACCCTAACCCTAATGAAAACCTAACCCTAACCCTAACACTAACCATAACTCTAACCCTAAACCTAACCCTAACCTAACCCTAACGCAAACCTAACCCTAACCCTAACCCTAACCCTAACCCTAATGGAAACCTAACCCTAAACCCTAACCCTAACACTATCCTTAACGCAAACGTAACCCTAACCCTAACCCTAACCATAAAACCCTAACGCTAACCCCAAACTGGACCCTAACCCTTACACTAAAACCTAGCCCTAACCCTAACACTAACCCTAACGCAAACCCTAACCCTAACCCTAACCCTAACCCTAACTCTAACGCAAACCTAACCCTAACAATGACCATAACCCTAACGCAAACTTAACACTAACCCTAAACCTAACACTAAACTTAACCCTAACACTAACCCTAATGCAAACCTAACACTAACCCTAACCCTAACCCTAACACTAACCCTAAAGCTAACCTAAACATAACCCAAATCCTAACCCTAACCGTAACACTAACCCTCACCCTAACCCTAACCTTAACGCTAAACCTTACCTTAAATCTTAACTTAACCCTAATCCCTAACCCTAACCCTAACCTAACCCTAACGCTAACTTAAACCTAACCCTAACCCAAACCCTAAACCTAAACCTAACCCTAACCCTAACCCTAACCCTAAAACTAACGCTAACCCTAACCCTAACCCTAACCCTAACCATCACACTAAACCTAACCCTAAACAGAAACTTAAACCTAAAACCTAACCCTTACCCTAACCCTAACGTAAATCTAACCCTAATCCAAAGCCTAAACCTAACCCTAACCCTAACGCAAACTTAACCAAAAACCTAACCCTAACCCTAACCCTAACCCTAACCATAAACCTAACACTAACCCTAACACTAACCCTAACGCAACCTCACCCTAACCCTAACCCTAACGCAAAAGTAACCCTAACCCTAACCCTAACCCTAACCCTAAACCTAACCCTAACCCTAACCCTAACGCAAACCTACACCTAACCCTAACCCTAACCCTAACCCTAACCCTAACCCTAACCCTAACCCTAACGCAAACCTAACCCTAACCATAACCCTAACACTAATGCAAACGTAATCATAACCCTAACCCTAACACTAAACCTAACCGTAACCCTAACCCTAATGCAAACCTAACCCTAACCCTAACCCTAACCCTAACTCTAACCTTAAAGCTAACCCTAACCCTAACCCTAACGCAATCCTAACCCTAACCCTAACCTTAACCCTAACCCTAACCCTAACCCTAACGCAAACCTAACCCTAACCCTAATCCTAACCCTAACCCTAACCGTAATGCAAACATAACCCTAACACAAACCCTAACCCTAATCCACCATAAACCTAACTCTAACACAAACCTAACCCTAACCCTAACCCTAACCGCAATCTAACCCTAACCCTAACCCTAACGCAAACCTAACGCTAACCATAACCCTAACCCTAACGCAAAATTTACACTAACCCTAAACCTAACACTAAACCTAACCGTAACCCTAATCGTAATGCAAACCTAACCCTAACCGTAACCCTAACCCTAACCCTAACCCTAAATGTAACACTAAATCTTACCCTAAATCTTAAATTAACACTTATCCGTAAACCTAACCCTAAACCTAACCCTAACTCTAACTTAAACCTAACCCTAACCCAAACCCTAACCCTAAACCTAACCCTAACCCTAACCCTAACCCTAAACCTAAAACTAACCCTAACCCTAACCCTAACCCTAACCCTAACCATCACACTAAACCTAACCCTAAACCTAAACTTTACCCTAAAACCTAACCTGACCCTAACCCTAACGCTAAACTAACCCTAATCCAAAGCCTAACCTTAACCCTAACCCTAACGCAAACCTAACCATAAACCTAACACTAACCCTAACCCTAACCCTAACGCAAACCTCACCCTAAACCTAACCCTAACGCAAACGTAACCCTAACCCTAACCATAACCGTAAAAATAACCCTAAACCTAACCGTAACGCAAACCTAACCCTAACCTTATCCCTAACCGTAACCCTAACGCAAACCTAAACCTAACCATAACCCTAACCCTAACGCAAACGTAAACCTAACCCTAACCCTAACAATAAACCTAACCCTAACCCTAACCCTAATACAAACCGAACCCTAACCCTAACACTAACTCTAACTCTAACCCTAAACCTAACCCTAAACCTAACACTAACGCAAACCTACCCCTAACCCTAACCCTAACCCTAACCCTAAGGCAAACCTAACCCTAACCCTAACCCTAAAATAAACCTAACCCTAACCCTAAACATAACCCTAAACCTATTCCTAACCCTAACCCTATCCTTAACGCTAACCTGAAACTTAACCCTAATTCCTAGCCCTAACCCTAACCCTAACCCTAAACCTAACCTTTAAACTAACTTTAACCCTAACCGTAACGCAAACCTAACCCTAACCCTAAACCAAACACTAACCCTAACGCAAACCTAACACTAACCCTAACCCTAACCCTAACCCTAAACCTAACGCAAATCTAACACTAAATCCAAACAATAACCCAAACCCTAACCCTAACACTAAACACAAACCCTAATCCTAACGATAACCCTAACACAAACCTAACCCTAAGCCTATCTCAGCCCTAACCCTACACTAAACCTAAAACTAACCCTAAACCTAACCCTAATGCAAACCTAACCCTAACCCTAACCCAACCCTAAACTTAACCCAAACCCTAACGCAGGCTAAAATTAACCCTAACCCTAACCGAAACCCTAAACCTAACCCTAAACTTAACTTTAACCCTAAACCCTTACCCTCACACTAACCCTAAACCCTAACCCTAACCCTAACCTAACCCTAACCCTAACCCTAACCCTAACCCTAACTCTAACCCTAACCTAACCCTAAACCTAACCCTAACCCTAACCCTATCCCTAACCCTAACCCTAACCCTAAACCCTAACCCTAACCCTATCCTAACCTATCCCTAACCCTAACCCTAACCCTAAACCCTAAACCTAACCCTAACTTAACCCAAACCCTAACCCTAACGCAAACCTAACCCTAACCCTAAACCTAACCCTAACTCTAATCCTAACCCTAAAGCTAACGCAAATCTAACCCTAACCCTAACCCTAAAG
The DNA here is from genome assembly GCF_057876585.1 of Rhinolophus sinicus. Lineage (NCBI taxonomy): Eukaryota > Metazoa > Chordata > Mammalia > Chiroptera > Rhinolophidae > Rhinolophus > Rhinolophus sinicus. Next base: position 510,169 of record NC_142501.1, on the reverse strand, counting down.
TTAACCCTAACCCTAACCCTAACCCTATAAAACTAGCGTAAACCCTAACCCTAACCCTAACCCTAACCATAACCCTAACACTACCTCAAACTAACCCTAACCCTAACCCTAACCCAATACCTAACCTTAACCCTAATCCAAACTTAACACTAACCCTAACCCTAACCCTAACGCAAACCTAACCCTAAGCCTAACCATAACACTAACCCTAACCCTAACCCGACCCCGAAACCGAACCCGAATCGGAACCCGAACCCGAAAAATAACACTAACCCTAACCCTAACCCTAACGCAAACCCTAACCCTAACCCTAACCCTAACACTAACCCTAACCCTAAACCGAACCCGAAATCTAACCCAAACCCTAACACTAAACCTAACCCTAAACCTAACCTTAACCCTAACCCTATCCCTAACACTAAACCTAACCTAAATCTAACCTTAACCCTAAACCCTAACCCTAAACCTAACCCTAAACCTAACCCAAACCCTAAGGCTAACCTAAACCTAACCCTAACCCAAACCCTAACAATAACCCTAACCCTAACCCTAACCCTAAAACTAACCCTAACCCTAACCCTAACCTTAACCCTAACCCTAACACTAAACCTAAACCTAAACCTAAACTTAACCCAAAATCCTAATCATAAACCTAACTCTAACACAAACCTAACCCTAACCCTAACGCAAAAGTAACCCTAACCCTAACTCTAACCCTAACCCTAACCCTAACCCTAACGCAAACCTAACCCTAAACCTAACCCTAACCCTAACCCTAACCCTAACCCTAACGGAAAACTAACACTAACCCTAATCCTAACCCTAACCCTAACCATAATGCAAACATAACCCTAACACTAACCCTAACCCTAACACTATCTTTAAAGCAAATGTAACCCTAACCCTCACCCTAACCATAAAACCCTAACGCTAACCCTAAACCGGACCCTAACCCTTACACTAAACCCTATCCATAACCCTAACACTAACCCTAACTCAAATCCTAACCCTAACCCTATCCCTAACCCTCACACTAAACCTAACCCTAAACCTAACCCTAACCCTAACCCTAACCCTACCCTAACCTAAACCTAACACTAACCCGAACCCTAAACCTAACCCTAAACCTAAACCCTAAGCCTAACCCTAACCTAACATTAACCCTAACCTAACCCAAACCTAAGCCTATCTCTAACCCTAACCCTAAACCTAAACCTAACCCAAACCCTAACTCTAACACTAAACCGAACCCGAACCCGAACCCGAAACCGAACCATAACACTAAACTTAACCCTAACCCTAACCCTAACCCGAAACCAACCCTAACACTAAACATAACCCTAAACCTAAACTTAACCCTAAACCAAAACCCTAAAACCACCCTAACCCTAACCCTAACCCTAACCCTAAAACTAACCCTAACCCTAACCCTAACCTTAACCCTAACCCTAACACTAAACCTAAACCTAAACCTAAACTTAACCCAAAATTCTAATCATAAACCTAACTCTAAAACAAACCTAACCCTAACCCTAACGCAAAAGTAACCCTAACCCTAACCCTAACCCTAACCCTAACCCTAACACTAACCCTAACGCAAACCTAAACCTAAACCTAACCCTAACCCTAACCCTTATCCTAACGCAAACCTAAACCTAACCATAACCCTAACCCTAACGCAAATGTAAACCTAACCCTAAACGTAACACTAAACCTAACCCTCACCCTAACCCTAATGCAAACCTAAACCTAACCCTAACCTTAACCCTAACTCTAACCCTAACCTAACCCTAACCCTAACCCTATAGCAAACCTAACCCTAAACCTAACCCTAACCCTAACCCTAACCCTAACCCTAACGGAAAACTAACCCAAACCCTAATCCTAACCCTAACCCTAACCGTAATGCAAACATAACCCTAACACTAACCCTAACCCTAACAATATCTTTAAAGCAAACGTAACCCTAACCCTCACCCTAACCATAAAACCCTAACGCTAACCCTAAACCGGACCCTAACCCTTACACTAAACCCTAGCCATAACCCTAACACTAACCCTAACTCAAACCCTAACCCTAACCCTAACCCTAACACTAAACCTAACCCTAAACCTAACCCTAACCCTAACCCTAACCCTACCCTAACCTAAACCTAACACTAACCCTAACCCTAAACCTAACCCTAAACCTAAACCCTAAACCTAACCCTAACCTAACATTAACCCTACCCTAACCCAAACCTAAGCCTATCTCTAACCCTAACCCTAAACCTAAACCTAACCCAAACCCTAACTCTAACACTATACCGAACCCGAACCCGAACCCGAACCCGAACCATAACACTAAACTTAAACCTAACCCTAACCCTAACCCTAACCCGAAACCAACCCTAACATTAACATAACCCTAAACCTAAACTTAACCCTAAACCAAAACCCTAAAACCACCCTAACCCTAACCCTAACGCTAACATAAATTTAACCCAAACTCTAACCCTAACCCAAACTCTAACACTAAACCTAACCCTAAACCTAAACTTAACCCTAAAGCCTAACCCTAACCCTAAAACTAACCCTAACCCTAACCCTAAACCTAACCCTAACCCTAACCCTAACCCTAACCCTAACCCGAACCTAAAACCGAAACAGAACCCGAACCCGAACCCGAACCATAACACAAACCCTAACCCTAAACCTAAAACTAAACCTAAACCTAAACCTAACACTAAACCTAACTGTAAACCTAAACCTAACCCTAACTCTAACCCTACCCTAACCTAACCCTAACCCTAATCCTAATCCTAACCTAAACCCTAAACCTAACCCTAACCTATCCTTAACCCTACCCTAACCGTAACCTAAGCTTATCTCTAAAACTAACCCTAACCCGAAACCTACACTAACCCTAACCCTAACGCAAACCTAACACTAACCCTAACCCTAACGCAAACGTAACCCTAAACCTAACCCTAACCCTAACCCTAACAATAAACGTAACCAGAACCGTAACCCTAACGCAAACCTAACCCTAACCCTAACCCTAACCCTAATGCAAACCTCAACCTAACCCTAACCCTAACCCTAACCCTAACCCTAAACCTAACACTAAACCTAACCCTAAAACTAACTTAAACCTAAAGCCTAACCCTAACCCTAACCCTAACCCTAACCCTAAACCTAACTTTAAAATTAACCCTAACCTTAACACTAACCCTAATGCAAACATAACCCTAACCCTAACCCTAAACCTAACTCTAACCCTAAACCTAACCCTAACCCTAACCCTAACGCAAACCTAACCCTAACCCTAACCCAAACCCTAATACTAACCCTAACCCTAACCATAACCCTAACGCAAACCTAACCCTCAACCTAACCCTAACCCTAACCCTAACCCTAACCCTGAACCTAACGCAAAACTAACACTAACCCTAACCCTAAACCTAAACCTAACCCTAACCCTAACCCTAACCCTAACCCTAACCCCAACCCAAACCCTAACCCTAACCCTAAACCTAACCATAACCCTAACCCTAAAACTAACCCTAAACCTAACGCTAAACCTAACCGTAACCCTAACCCTAAGGCAAACATAACCCTAAACCTAAACTTAACCCTAAACCCTAATCCCAATCTAACCCAACACAAACCTAACCCTAACCTTAAACCTAACACTAACCCTAAAACTAACCCTAACCCTAACGCTAACCTAACCCTAACCATAACCCTAACCCTAAGGAAACGTAACCCTACCCTAACCCTAACACAAAACCTAACCCTAACCCTAACCCTAACTCTAACTCTAACTATAATCCTAAACCTAACCCTAACCCTAACCCTAACGCAAACCTAACCCTAACACTAACCCTAACCCTAATCCAAACCTAAACCTAACCCTAACCTTAACACTAAACCTAACCCTAAAACTAAACTTAACCCTAAAGCCTAACCCTAGCCCTAACCCTAACCGTAAAATTAACCCTAACCTTAACACTAACACTAATGCAAACCTAACCCTAACCCTAACCCTAAACCTAACTCTAACCCTAAACCTAACCCTAACCCTAATCCTAACGCAAACCTAACCCTAACCCTAACCCTAACCCTAACCCTAACCCTAACCCTAACCCTAACGCAAACCTAACCCTAACGCTAACCATAAACCTAACCCTAACCCTAACCCTAACACTAACACTAACGCTAACCTATACCTAACCCTAACCCAAACCCTAACACTAATCCTAACCCTGACAATAACCCTAACGCAAACCTAACCCTAAACCTAACCGTAACCCTAACCCTAACCCTAACCCAAACCCTAACCCTAAACCTAAACATAACGCAAACCTAACACTAAAACTAATCCTAACCATAACCCTAACCCTAACCCTAACAATAACGCAAACCTAACTCTAACCCTAACCCTAACCCTAACACTAAACCTAACCCTAAAACTTAACTTAAACCTAAACCCTAACCCTAACCCTAAACCTAACACTAAACCTTACCCTAAAACTTAACTTAACTCTAAACCCTAACCCTAACCCTAAACCTAAACATAAAGCTAACCTAAACTTAACCCTAACACAAACCCTAAGCCTAACCCTAACCCTAACCCTAACCCTACCCTAAAACTAACCCTAACCCTAACCCTAAACCTAACCCTAACCCTAACCCTAATACTAAACCTAACCCTAAACCTAAACTTAACCCTAAACCGTAACCATAATCCTAACCCTAACACAAACGAAACCCTAACCCTAGCCCTAACCCTAACCCTAACCCTAACACTAACGCAAAGGTATCCATAACCATAACCCCAACAGTAACGAAACTTAACCCTAACCCTAACACTAAACCTAACCCTAACCCTAATCCTAATGCAAACCTAACACTAACCCTAACCCTAACCCTAACTTTAATACTAAAACTAACCCTAACATTAACCCTAACGCAAAACTAACCCTAAACCTAATCCTAACCCTAACCCTAACCGTAACGAAAACATAACCCTAACACTAACCCTAACCCTAATCCTAACCCTAAACCTAATCCTAACCCTAACACTATCCTTAATGCAAACGTAACCCTATCCCTAACCCTAACCATAAAACCCTAACGCTAATCCTTAACCGGACCCTAACCCTAACCGTAAACACTAGCACTAACCCTAACACTAACCCTAACGCAAACCCATACCTAACCCTAACCCTAAACCTAACCCGAACCTGAAACCGAATCAGAACCCGAACCCGAAACCGAACCATAACACAAACCCTTACCCTAAACCTAAAACTAAACCTAAACCTAACCCTAACTCTAACCCTACCCTAACCTAACCCTAAACCTAACCCTAACCCTAACCTAAACACTAAACCTAACCCTAACCTAACCCTAACCCTACCCTAACCCTAACCTAAGCCTATCTCTAAAACTAACCCTAACCCTAAACCTACACTAACCCTAACCCTAATGCAAACCTAATCCTAACCCTAACCCTAACGCAAACGTAACCCTAAACCTAACCCTAACCCTAACCCTAACAATAAACGTAACGGAACCCTAACCCTAACGCAACCTAAACCTAACCCTAACCCTAAACCTAATGCAAACCTCAAACTAAACCTAGCCCTAACCCTAACCCTAACCCTAACCCTAACACTAAACCTAACCCTAAAACTAAGTGAAACCTAAAGCCTAACCCTAACCCTAACCCTAAACCTAACCCTAAACCTAACCTTAAAATTAACCCTGAGGAGGCGTGCCTGACTCACGCTGGGCCAGAGTCTTTTCTCTGTGACTTGGAATTAGGACTACGACTCTACACCCCAGTCTGAACCAAAGAGAGGCCCTTGAGACATCTCAGCATTCATCTAATACACTCCCGTTTGGGCTTAAGCTATCTGAAGTAGGTTTTTATTCCCAAAGCAGTCTTAACCAAAATATTATGGCTCTAAGAAAAGATTTCTGAGACTTCCGGAAAAATGGCGGAGTGAGGTGAGCCTCTGTAAAGCTCCCCTGGAATTTACAAAGAATCGAACAACAAAAACTCCACAAAGGACTCCCTGCACAGCAGACAAGCAACACGAAGAGGCCCACTACCGACTGAAATCACCTACAGGTGGGAGATTCGCGCGAGTGGAGGGAGGAGGAAAGGGAGAAGCGCGCGGAGACGGACCCGCGCGGGCGCAGGACTCAGACCCAGCTCAGTGCGCCGAGCTCGCTGCTTCCCGGAACTACCGCAGCTGCGGGAGATCGGACTGCTAGGGCTCCGCCAGGGCTCCACAGGGCTGAGGGGGCAGCATATAACACGGCTGAACCCAACGCTCACGGCAGAGACCTCGGAGAAAAGACTGAGGGAAAAAGGCTGAAAACAGTGGTTTAAGCCTGCACTGCCGAGCAGAGAACGGAGCCTTAGGCACTGAGACTAGCCGCCCCCTCCCTCCCCTCCCAGAGCTCGCCCCGCCCCCACCTGTCCGGTGCTAGAAGCGAAACAGTAGCAGTGTCAGATCAAAACAACAGAAAATTTGCTGTTTTGAGATCTGTGGACCGCAAATACAAATTCACAGCCCAACTAGTTCCAGCAAAGGGGAGAGAGCAGTGGAAGCAGGACCGACTGTGGTGGTGGTCGACGCCATTGCTCTGGGCCACCTCTCACAACTCACCCCGCCCCTGACCCCACCTATCTGGGCGGATCCCTGCAGGAGTAAACAGAACTGCTGAAATATACGGGCTCTGAATCAGCAGCTGGAAGAGCTTTCGAACATCAAAAGCTCTCCGCATACCCACCGGGACACTGCGCCCTGTGACCTAGACGAACTATTAACAGAAGAGAAGCCCGTCTCCCAGGGAATCCCCCCATTGCGTGAGAAGTTGGAATAGTGCAGAGAAAACATAGCACAACTGTGTGGGAGAAGAAAAATAAGTTGCAGTTGGAGAAATAATAAAACATTCTACCAACAAGTACTGGCAAACAAAAGAAAGACCGCTTTCTATCAACCTGTTGCAGAAGTCACTCCTGTAGATGTCTAGGAAGAGAAATAGTAAACCAGTAATCGCCATGAATAACCAAGGCAACAAGATAGCTCAGAAAGAAAGTGAAAAATCTCCAGAAAAGGCACTTAAAGATACAGAAATATGTGACTTAAATGACAGAGAATTCAAGATTGCAGTTCTGAAAAAACTCAACGAGATACAAGAAAACACAGATAGGCAGTTAAAGGAACTCAGAAACTCAATCAAAGAACAGCATGAACATTTTACGAAAGAGATTGAAATCTTAAAAAAGAACCAAATAGAATTTCTGGAGATTAAGAACTCAATAGAAGAAATTAAGAATGAAATAACCAGCTTAGGTAGTAGAGTTGACCAGATGGAGCAAAGAATCAGTGACATCGAAGATAGAAACCTGGAAATGACACAAATTGAAGAAGAAAGAGACTTGAGACTTAAAAGAAATGAAAGAACTCTACAAGAACTTTCTGACTCCATCAGAAAGAGCAATATAAGAATAATGGGCATACCAGAAGGAGAAGAAAGAGAGAAGGGAACAGAGAATATATTCAAACAAATTGTCGATGAGAACTTCCCAAATTTGTGGACAGAACTGGACCCTCGAATCCAAGAAGCAAATAGAACACCTAGTTACCTCAATTCCAACAGACCTTCTCCAAGGCACATTGTATTGAAGATGTCTAAAATCAACGACAAAGAAAGAATCCTCAAGGCAGCCAGGGAAAAGAAGACGGTAACTTACAAAGGAAAGCCCATTAGATTATCATCAGATTTTTCAGCAGAAACTCTACAAGCCAGGAGGGAGTGGAACCAAATATTCAAACTATTGAAAGAGAGAAACCATGAGCCAAGAATAATATATCCAGCAAAGATATCCTTTAGATATGAAGGAGGAATAAAGACCTTTCCAGACATACAGAAGCTGAGGGAATTTTCTAATACACGACCTGCACTACAAGAAATACTAAAGGAGGCCATTCGACCACCATCAACAGGGACAATTTGTGGCAAACAAAACTCAAAAAGGGGGAGAGTAAAGGCCTGAACCGGAATATGGGAATGGAGAAAGTAAGCGTGCTGAAGAAAATGGAATACTCTAAATATCAAACTTTCTTTTACATAAACTTAAGGGTAACCACTCAAAATAAATCCAGAATTGAAATACATACTGAAATAAAAAAAGAAACAGAGGGAAACATCATAGAATACCACCACACAGAAATAATAGACAACAACAAAAAGGCAAAGAAACAATGGAGACACAACCTTACCAGAAAACTAAGGATAGAATGACAGGAAATCCTCACATATCAATAATTACTCTAAATGTAAATGGACTGAACTCACCAATAAAAAGGCACAGAGTAGCAGATTGGATCAAAAAACTAAACCCAACCATATGCTGTCTCCAAGAGACACATCTCAGCTACAAGGACAAGCATAGACTCAAAGTGAAAGGGTGGAAATTGACACTCCAAGCAAATGGTACCCAGAGAAAATCAGGTGTAGCCATAATGATATCAGATGAAACAGATTTCAAGGTGAAAAAGATAACAAGAGACAAAGATGGACATTTCATAATGGTGAAGGGGACTGTACAACAAGAAGACATAACAGTCATCAATATTTATGCCCCCAATCAGGGAGCACCGAAATACACCAAGCAACTTCTAACAGAACTAAAGGGAGAAATTGACCAAAACACAATTATACTAGGGGACTTAAATACATCATTGACAGCTATGGATAGATCATCGAAACAGAAAATAAATAACGAAATAGTAGCCCTAAATGACACATTAGATGAAATGGACATAATTGACATTTATAGAGCACTTCATCCTAAAACATCAGACTACACATTCTTTTCTAGTGTACATGGAACATTCTCAAGGATAGACCATATATTGGGACATAAAATCAGTCTCAACAAATTTAAGAAGATTGAAATCATACCATGCATATTCTCTGATCACAAGGCTTTGAAATTGGATATCAACTGTAAAAAGAAAGCGGGGAAAAACAAATACATGGAGACTAAACAACATACTTTTAAAGAAGGACTGGGTCAAAGAAGAAATTAGAGGAGAGATCAAAAGATACATTGAAACAAATGACAATGAAAATACATCCTACCAAAATTTTTGGGATGCAGCGAAAGCAGTTTTAAGAGGGAAATTTATCTCATTACAGGCCTATCTCAAGAAACAAGAAAACTCCCAAATAAATAACCTCATGTTACACCTTAAAGAACTAGAAAAAGAAGAACAAGTAAAACCCAAGGTCAGCAGAAGAAAGGAAATAACAAAAATTAGAGCAGAACTAAATGAAATAGAGAACAAAAAGACAATAGAAAAAATTAATATGACAAAGAGCTGGTTTTTTGAAAAGATTAACAAAATTGACAAACCCTTGGCTAGACTTACTAAGATAAAAAGAGAGAAGACACTGATTAACAAAATCAGAAACGTAAAAGGGGAAGTTATCACGGACACCACAGAAATACAAAGGATCATCCAAGAATACTATGAAGGACTATATGCCACCAAATTCAACAACCTAGAAGAAATGGACAAGTTCTTAGAAACATATAGCCTTCCAAGGCTGAACCATGAAGAACTGGAAAATCTAAACAGACCGATCACCAGTAACGAAATTGAATCAGTCATCCAAAACCTTCCCAAAAGCAAAAGTCCGGGACCAGATGGCTTCACTAGTGAATTCTACCAAACCTTCAAAGAGGATCTAATACCAATTCTGCACAAACTCTTCCACAAAATTGAAGAAGAGACAGTACTCCCTAACTCATTTTATGAGGCCAACATTACCCTGATACCAAAACCTGGTAAGGACAGCACAAAAAAAGAAAACTACAGACCAATATCTCTAATGAATACCGATGCAAAAATCCTAAATAAAATTCTAGCAAATCGAATACAACAATGCATTAAAAAGATTATTCATCACGACCAAGTGGGGTTCATCCCCGGGGCACAAGGATGGTTCAACATACGCAAATCCATCAACGTGATACATCACATAAACAAAATAAAGGACAAAAATCATATGATTATATCAATTGATGCAGAAAAAGCATTTGACAAGATACAACATCCATTTATGATTAAAACACTTAATAAAATGGGTATAGAAGGAAAATACCTTAACATAATAAAGGCCATATATGACAAGCCCTCTGCTAATCTCATAATTAATGGAGAAAAACTGAAGCCCTTTGCTCTACGTTCAGGAACACGACAGGGATGTCCCCTATCACCTCTGCTTTTCAACATAGTGTTGGAAGTCCTTGCCAGAGCAATCAGGCAAGAGAAAGAAATAAAAGGCATCCAAATTGGGAATGAAGAAGTTAAATTATCACTCTTTGCAGACGACATGATGCTATATATAGAAAACCCTAAAGACTCCACCAAAAAGCTATTAGAAACAATCAACGAATACAGTAAAGTTGCCGGCTACAAAATCAACGCACAAAAGTCCATTGCATTCCTATATACTAACAATGAAATCTCAGAAAAAGAAATACAAAAAACAATTCCTTTTGCAATTGCAGCAAAAAGAATAAAATACCTAGGAATAAACTTAACCAAGGATGTGAAAGACCTATATGCTGAAAACTATAAGACTTTTTTGAAAGAAATTGAAGAAGACACAAAGAAATGGAAAGACATTCCGTGCTCATGGATTGGAAGAATCAACATAGTTAAAATGGCCATATTACCCAAAGCAATATACAGATTCAATGCAATCCCCATCAAAATCCCAATGGAATTTTTTAAAGAAATAGAACAAAAAATCATCAGATTTGTTTGGAACCACAAAAGACCCCGAATAGCCAAAGCAATCTTAAGGAAAAAGAACAATAATGGAGGTATCACACTTCCTGACTTTGGCTTGTACTACAGGGCTACAATCATCAAAACAGCATGGTATTGGCAGAAAAACAGACACATAGACCAATGGAATAGAATTGAGAACCCAGAAATAAAACCACATAAATATGGACAGATAATTTTTGACAAAGAAGCTAAAAACATACAATGGAGCAAAGACAGCCTCTTCAATAAATGGTGCTGGGAGAATTGGATAGCCACGTGCAAAAGAATGAAACTGGACTGCTATTTGTCACCATGTACCAAAGTTAATTCAAAATGGATCAAAGACTTAAGCATAAGACCTGACACAATAAACTGCATAGAAGAAAACATAGGTACTAAACTTATGGACCTTGGGTTCAAAGAGCATTTTATGAACTTGACTCCAAAGGCAATGGAAGTAAAAGCTAAAATAAACGAATGGGACTATATGAAACTTAAAAGCTTCTGCACAGCAAAAGAAACCATTGACAAAATAAAGAGGCCACCAACTGAATGGGAGAAGATTTTTGCAAACAGCGCCTCCGATAAGGGGCTAGTATCCAGAATATACAAGGAACTCATGCAACTCAACAACAAAAAAACAAACAACCCAATTGAAAAATGGGCAGAGGACTTGAAGAGACATTTCTCCAAAGAGGACATACAAATGGCAAATAGACATATGAAAAAGTGCTCAACATCACTAATCATCAGAGAAATGCAAATCAAAACCACAATGAGATATCACCTCACCCCAGTCAGAATGGCTATCATCAACAAGACAAACAATAACAAGTGTTGGAGAGGCTGTGGAGAAAAAGGAACCCTCATACACTGTTGGTGGGAATGCAGACTGGTGCAGCCGTTATGGAAGGCAGTGTGGAGGTTTCTCAAAGAATTACGAATAGAATTGCCATATGACCCAGCAATCCCTCTTCTGGGTATCTACCCAAAAAATCTGAAAACATTTAGAGATAAAGACACGTGTGCTCCAATGTTCATTGCAGCTTTGTTTACGGTGGCCAAGACATGGAAACAACCAAAATGTCCTTCGATAGATGAATGGATAAAGAAGCTGTGGTATATATACACAATGGAATACTATTTGGCAGTAAGAAAAGATGATATAGGAACATTTGTGACAACATGGATGGATCTTGAGAGAGTAATGCTGAGCGAAACAAGTCAGACAGAAAAAGCAGAGAACCATGTGATTTCACTGATATGTGGTATATAAACCAAGAACAACAAAAGAACAAGACAAACAAATGAGAAACAGAAACTCATAGACACAGACAATAGTTTAGTGGTTGCCAGAGGGTAACGGGGGCGGGGGGTAGGGGGTGGGAGATGAGGGTAAGGGGAATGAATATATGGTGATGGAAAGAGAACTGACTTTGGGTGGTGAACACACAATGGGATTTATAGATGATGTAATACAGAATTGTACACTTGAAATCTATGTAAATTTACTAACAATTGTCACCCCAATAAATTTAATTAAAAAAAAATAAATAACCCTAACCTTAACACTAACTCTAATGCAAACCTAACCCTAACCTTAACCCTAAACCTAACTCTAACCATAAACCTAACCCTAACCCTAACCCTAACGCAAACCTAACCCTAACCCTAACCCTAACCCTAACCCTAAACCTAACGCAAAACTAACACTAAGCCTAATCCTAACCATAA